>NC_077243.1:35596363-35905454 GCF_947179165.1 Solanum dulcamara | reverse complement strand
ATGAGGAGACCAAAGAGTACGTAAAGGAAGAAAAGAAAAGAGTAGGATAAAATAGCATTGGCGTGAGCAAATTCTAGTGTGAAGTCGATATGTAAAGCAAGATGGGCCAGGAAACAAAAAGATTATGTCTATCTTATACAGGTTGTATTAGAATGGTTATGCAACCTATGGATATGTATATGTTGAGTATAGGGTCAAGTGAGAAGTACACGAGAAAAGGAGCTAGGATGTTTTGGATACGTTACAGAGAGATGTCAAGATGGGTTAGACCAAACTACCGAGATGGGGTGAGTACTAAGGGTAAAATAGGACCTAAACGTGGTTGAACTAATGATCTATCCTGACGTTGAGCGTAAGACAGGGGTGGAGAGGGCAAGGCGAAGCATGAAGACTAACGAGAAGATGCTAAGGTAAATCGTGGGCTAGGTTGAGTGACTTCGCACATTATTGCAAGGATTTCAATGGAACGTGACATGCGGATTTCCCAGGGGGGTCACATATCCTAGTACTACTCTCGCCCAAGCACGTTTAACCTCAAAATTCATATGGGATACAGTGTGTTAGTGCTGCTATGATCATACAAAATGGAAGAATCCGAACTAGCGATGAAGCAACGACACAAGATTATGTACCTAGAGTGTTATAAGTTACGTTAAGGGAATTATAAAAGGTCTTAAGCAAAGCAAGCAGGATGAGCTGATTACTAATAGATGGCACACTTGTATGCCATAATTCTTCAACATAATACCAGTTAATGATAGGCAAACCACAGAACGGCTATACAGGTCATTGTGTGGGGGAACTTCGACACCGCTTGGCAGCAGAACAAAACCCAAAAAGGTAAGGGTACTATTTGATGTTATCTAATGGAGGCAAGAAGTAACACACGAGGTCTAAGATTCTACAATACAATCCTGGCTACAAGATTCACTTTGCACTCCATGGACAGATGATTCTATATGAAATGTTATCCGCAGATTAACAATATCAACCCATGTTCCTTCAATCAAGGACTACCTATTCAGCCGAGATGATGTGAATTTATAGGTCGAGAGGGTGGTGAGACCTTACAGAGTTCTCATATTTGGTGTCTCAGACGAAGAAGCCCAATTTATAGCTAAATACTAAAGATCAGTCCACGAAGACATTGGAAAGACAAATAGGTCTTCGTACACCATTGTACCCTCAGATTGAGGGACATATCACACTTACTAGTTAAACGCTAGAGGATATGTTGTGGACCTATACGGTTGACTTCAAAGGTATCTAGTACAATTGCTTACTATCTGTCAAGATTACTTACGATACTAACTATTATTCTAGTAGCTAGATGACCCCTTACGAGACTTTGTAGTTTGCCAATTGTTTAGTTGATATTGGTAAAACACGACTAATGGGCTCAGACATGGTCCAATAAGTTGTATAAAAGGTGAAGTTCATGCAGGAGAGGTTATTAGCCGCCCAAAATTGACAGAAGTCATACGTAGGTAATCGACAATGACTTCTAGAATTTCAAGTTAATGATTGGGAATTTCTGAAGGTACCACCCACAGAGAAAGTAATGAGATCCAGCAAGAAAGATGACCTAAGTCCTAGATATATTGGTCGTATTTGATCCACCGCCAAATAGGTAAGGTTGCCTATGAGCTAGACTTACCAGTGAATCTGAAGCAGTACATCCAGTCTTCCATGTATCAATGCTTCGCAAGTGCATTGGTAATCCAGCCCGAGTATATCCCGTAAAGGATATCCAGGTCACAGAGGAGTTATCCTACGAGAAGCAACCTATCGCCATCCTGGATCGGCGGAGTAGGAGATTGTGAACTAAGGATGTAGCTTCCATCAAGGTGTTGTGGCAAAAACAATTGCGAAGAAATGATATGGGAAGCTGAGAGGAAATGAAATATAGGTATTCATACCTACCCCTTACGCTAAAGGTAATCCCAACCTTTGGGACTCTGATAGTGATGGCTCGATCAAAGTATATGTTATTGCAATGGAACAGAGAAACTCTCCATATAGTCTGTATAATATCTTGAGGAAGTTTTTGGTTCACATTCGAGGATGAATGTTCTAAAGGGGGGAAGGATGTTACACCCATACTTTTGTACCTTGGAACGCATTCTTAAGTCTCTTAAAATAATCTTAAGTTTCATGGAAGGATAATAAGCCCCTTAAGTTTCTTAAGGTTTCCTAAAGTTTCTTAAAGCTTCTAAAAGCTTCTAGAGAGGGAGAGAGCCACGGTTTTGGAAGGAAAAGAAAAGGTGAGTTCTTCGATTTTCCTCCATGAATTAATTATCTAGGGTGTACCACGATGTTATGAAGGTGTTAGTAATGAAAATTTATGGTTTGGAGCATCCCAAAACGTTAGCAAACAGCCACGAAATTTTAGGAGCGCTAAAGAAACTTCCGAGGCAAGTTTCGACGAGTTTGATGAGTTTCGGGCAAGGTAAGGGATTCCATTTCAAATTGGAGTTTATGATGATGTTATAAGGTATATTAAATGTCTTAAATAAGGTTGGAAGTGGAAAAATTTCATAAGAATGCTTGACGTTAGAAACAAACTAAATTGAAGTCGTCGTAGTTAAATCGAAGTCGAGTAGTGTGTTGCGATTGTGGTGCTGCGGTTGAAGCTGGTTGGATGGAGTGTTGCAGGTCTGGAAAGTGTTCTAAAAGGGTTTTGGGTACTTCTATTTTCATCCACACGGCCCTCCGTTTAGTATGGGTAAAGGTTTTACGAAATAAAGGTTAAAAAACTCTATTTGGTATCATACTTTTGAGCTAGTTGTTTGGAGTTGTATTTGTTACACCCCAACTCTCAAGCTCGGAATGTCTCTTAAGTTCTTTATACATTATTATGTGAGCTGGATAAGCTACGACACTATCAAACGACTCCAAGGAAAGGAGAATATGATACCTTATAGTAGAGAAGGTTGGAAATAGAGTCATAAGAATTCGGAAGGAATTGGAGGCCAAGTAATGAGTCGTAGGAGTCGATTTACCTACGTAAGCTACTAATTTAGAAGTCTTATACACTTGAGTTGCTTAAGGACATACCAAGTTTACGTAGCATGGATTACATAGGCTCCTAAAATAAGACGAGAGTACGAACCCACGAGGAGGGGGAAAAGACGACATGTGGCAGCCAATGGAGGAGCGACACATGGCAGCACCTCAAGAAAGCAGGTGATGCACCTACTTAGCGTCAAGTAGGTGATGTATCTTCTTAGGGGGGTGGACTCCACTGCCACGTGTCAGCCCCTAGTTGGCAGCATGATAATGTGGCCAATCATGGCTTGACACGTGTCACCCTAAGGGGCTGACACATGTCACCTCCAAGGAAGCCCATGTATTTTTGTTGTATGACTCTTAAGTTAAGTTTTTTATCCAAAAGTTCATCAAACATAAAATAAAGGAAGAGAGAAAACGTTAGAGAGCCAAAGAAGGTAGCCAAGGCTTAAGAGAAAAACTAAGGTAAGTTTCTAATTTTCTCTCTATGAATTAATTATATACGGTGTTCCTCAAGCATGTGGAGATGTATATATGTATCTTATGATGTCTACGGAACCATAACTTCAGCTTTATGCTTGGAACAAACAAGAGAAAATTGAAAGGAAAAATTCTAGGAACAAGAGGAGGGAGCTACGGGTTTGGCCCTTTGGAGGTGAGTCTCAGACTTTCGTTCCATGAATTAATTATTTATGGTATCCCAAGGTTGTATAAAAAAATTTAATAGCTTAAAATCATAATTTGGGCAGCAGAGAAGTGTCAAAAACAGTCCACTCCATTTCAGCACGACAAGAGATTTTCGAACCAAGTTTTGGCTAGTTTTGGCCAATTTCGGGTAAGGTAAGGTTTCTCCTTTAAATTTGGAATTTATGGTGTTTTTATGGAGTATATTATGTACCTTTTATACTGCTTCAAGTATGGAAAAATCGTGGGGATGCTCAGCAAAAGAAATAATCTAAATTGAAGTCGACGTAGTTAAATTGTAGTCGAAGTGAGGCGTGGTGTGTTTGGAGGCTGCTGCTGGTTGGGTGGTGTTTTTCAGGGTCTAAGTGTGTTCTAAAATAGGTGTGGAAGTTTCTGGTTGCAGCCACACGATTCCAAGCTTCGTACGATTAAAGATTTCGCAAAATAGAAACTAGAAACCCTATTTTGGATATCGTAATTTCGAGCGAGTCGTTCGGACGTTGTAATGTATAATGTTGCAAAGTTTTCTATATATACGAGCTGCTGGTTATGTTGTTGGTTGTCTTTAGATATTAGGGATGTGATTGGGAATTCGGATAGGGCACATTATAGGGGAGGTGCTGTCCGATTTTTGTTAACGCCTTAACTAGTTAAGGAACTAGTGGAGAAGGCGAGTGAGGAAATGGGGTTTATGAATACTCTTAAGTAATGTAAGATGCTGAAAGGTCTAAAGAGGTTGATGTTCGTATTGATTTCATGTTACCTAGGTTCATGGGACGACAAGGCGACCGGGACAAAGACTAACCCATAACAGGTATGTAGAGTTATTCTTCTTTTCTTTTGGCATGTCTTAGGTATAAGTTATGAATGGTTTGTATACGAAATGTGGGGATAATTCCACTCGTGAAACTCCAGGTGTAATTCATAAACTTTTTTCACTTTGTGATGTTAAGATGCCTGTAATAGTTGAGTTATTGCCTTTTAAGGCTACTAGATCATGAATAGTAGTATATGTAAAGCCTATTTGTTCTTCCTTTTGGAAGGTCTTAAGTATAAATGTAATAGCATATGATATGAGGTGGAGGTAGTTCCAGTTATAAGCTCCAGGTATGACTTGTGACTTTTATTTACTACTTGGTATTAGAATTCTTAAAATAGTTTAACTACCCTCGAGTCTCCTATCTGCTGAATAATATTTGAATGTCTCAGCTCCTATTCCTAAAGTCTCTGCGACGACAAATGTCTCTACTTCCATAAGCCATTTAACCTTGTCTCGATACACATCTACGATTCCTGAAACTCCAGTTGATATGCTCCGTAATAATGTTTAGAAGATACTTAAGACGATTACTACTCTGATCTTCAGGTGACGATTCACTTGACTGTTTTATTGAGTCTCAAATGATGACTTAGTTGCATATAGTTTCTCACTACTCTATTCGAGCACCCTGTAACCCATCTTCCTCCGAATCCCACTAGAGGGCCGGGAATGCGGTCGTGCCTAGTTTTACTATTCATTCACCGAGTCCTGGGCCGGCTATATATATATATGTATGAAGTATACGAGGATAAAATGACGTATATGATAAAGTGAAGCATATGATGACATCGTATGTGATGATGCTCGTCACCGCATCCCGGGCTGGATATATATATGATGATATAATGGAAAATGTGGATTGAGCCGTATGTTCTTCGGTATTGTTTTAAATTACAGATTAGGCTGAACGTTCCTCAGTGTATTTTACTGTATGATGATGGTACGCTATAGACGTACACTACTCTTTCACTGATTCCCTCACTAAAGGGCCGGATACTTTATATAGGCATGCATATGAAAGTATAGGGATACATTTGTGACCCCGAGCCCCAGAATGGACCGAATATGCTGTGAAGACATATGAGATTATGCCGTATACGATGATATGATGCCGTATACGACGACATTATGAAATGATATACATGATGATATGATGATACGTGATTATGATGAAATGATTATGATATCGAGTTCACTAGAGGGCCGGGTACAGGGTATGATAAGGTATATGACTGCATGTCCTAAGCTGCACGTACAGTAATCTATTAATTGTTATACATGTCTTCTGTATCCCCATTTCAGTTATTGTCTCAGTTATGATATGTTATGCTTTATATACTCAGTACATATATCGTACTGATCCCCCATTCTCCGGGGGGCTATGTTTTATGCCCGCAGGTAAAGATGTTCATTTTGGAGATCGGTCAGCTTAGGAGTTCCTCTTATCTATGTCGGAAGTGCTTTATTATCCTGGAGCCTAAATTTTGATACTGGTCATCTAATGTACATATTTATTTATTCAGGGGTACGGCGGGGGCCCTGTCCCGCCATATGATATAGTTATTACTCTTAGAGGTCTGTAGACATGTGTATGTGGGTTATTTGTAAGTTTGTTTCAGTTGCTCTCATAAGACATATTGCAAATATTTCCGTGGGATGGCAACCTCATCGGCTCGCATGCCCGTTCCTGTTATGATACAGGTGAATGAGGCTACAGGTTTATGAAAAAAAGTTTTGAACTATAGGGGTTTGTATATAGCATCACATAACACACAGTTCAACTTAAGGGTAGCTGATAGATACGCATAAGGGGGTCCAGGTCGGACCCCAGTCGCGGCCTAAGGGGTTAGGTCGTGACAATATTGGGTAATATTGAAGTGATTTATTTATATATATGCTACTGGTTGTTGTTGTTGGTATGGTTGTTGACATTTTGGCCGAGTGAAATCTCGGGAATGTTGAAGTTATAGGGGAGATGCTGCCCAATTTTTGGTAACTTCGGAACTAGTAACAAACTAGTCGAGGGTATTGGATAAGGAAACGATTCCTATGGGTACTTGGTTGTAGAGTTGGAAATTGGAAAATAAAAGGTTATTAACCTTAGTATTACTCTCATGTTAATATGTCAAGGACATAACGAGGCGAGCTGGGTTATAGTTTATCCACAAAAGGTATGTGAAGCTATCTCTTTTCTTTTGGCATGTCTTTGGCATGAGTAAATAGAGCTATCCTTCTTTCTTATTGGTATGCTTTTGACAGAAGTATGATGCTATTATGCTATAATTATTCACCGATCCATGACGGGCCGGGTATGATATATGCATATGATGACTCCATGAGGGAAAGTAGAGAGTATGTAAAGCTTATTCTTTCTTTTGGCAAGTCTTGATATAAGTATCACATGATGCAAGCTTTGGGGAGTATCCCATCCATAAATCTCCGAGCAATATTTATGAGTCTTACCAACTTTCTAATGTTAGAACTTCCATAATAATGGAGCTACGCTCTCAAGCCTTCTATGTGATTGAAAGTAGTAAGTATGTAAACTATTCTCTCTTCTCGTTTGGCATATCCTAAAAGTAAGTGATACGTATACAAGCTTGGGTAATCTCATTCTTATGTTCCGAATAGGATTCTTGTCTCTTACTCATTTTCTAATGATAATTCTCTTATGGTAGTTTAGGTACTACCCTCGAACCTTCTGTACATAAAACAAGAATTGGCATGTGAAAGTCTATATGCTCACAGACGCTATAGTGACTCATGTCCTTACTTTGATAATCTCCTATTCCTAAGGACTCTATAACGACTAATGCCTCTGAGTTCATAAGCCATTTGGCATTACTTGATAAATGCTTATGATTCCTGGGACTCTAGTTGATATGACCCCTAATGACACTTAGAGGGCACTTGGGATAAGTACCATTCTGAACCTCAAAGTATAGTCCAGTATGGTCATTTTATTGATTCTCATATGATAATAGGATGATTATGACACCGAGTACCATAAAGGGCCGGGTACGATATATGATGATTATGATACTGAGTCCCATAAAGGGCTGGGTACGGTATATGATGATATGATAACACGGAGTCTCATAAAGGACTGAGTACGATATATGATGATATGATGACACCGAGTCGCATAAAGGGCCAAGTACAGTATATGATAATATAATGACAATGAGTCCCATAAAGGGACGAGTACGGTATATGATAATATGATGACACCGAGTCCCATAAAGGGCCGGTTATGGTAGATGATATGTAGATCGGACCGAACATTCCTCGGCATTACTATATGATATATGGATTAGACCGAACGTTTCTCAATATCACTATATGATATGTGGATTGGACCGAATGTTCCTCGGCATTACTATATGATACGTGGATCGAACCAAACGTTCCTCCGTATTACTATATGATATGTGGATCGGGTCGTCGTTCCTCGGCATTATTATACAAAGTACGGATCGAGTCATACGTTCCTCGGCATGTACTTACTATATACATGGATCGGGCTATATGTTCCACATCACTAATAATATATATGTGCAAATGATGACAGAATGATATAGATGATACACCGAGTCCCCAAAATGGACCAGGCATAGTACATGATGGTAATATGTATGACTTTCTTTTATACGATGCGAGTACGGTAAATGGTTAAGTGTTATACTTGTCCCCTGCATCCCTACTCCAACTGTAATTTCCTTATGATGTCTATGTTTTACATACTCAGTACATATGTCGTACTAACCCCCCTTTCTTGGGAGGGCTGCGTTCATGTCCACAGGTACAGATACATACTTTGGGGATCTGTCAGCGTAGGAGTTTCACTCAGCAGTTTAGAAGTGATCCATTGTGCCGGAGCCTAGTTTTGGTATTAAACCTCGATGTATATATTTATTTTTTCACGGGTATGGCAGGGGCCCTGTCCCACCTTATGTTATTATTCTTACTCTTAAAGGTCTGTGGAGATGTATGAGGGTTATGTGTGGGTTGTGTGTGCATGTATGTATAGTGGTGCCTGTGATAAGTCTCGCTGGCTTATATTTTATCCATCCTGTTGATATGCTATAACTTAAACAGGGGACAGATTTACTTACAGATAGCAGGGATATATGCAAGTGCCCAATTCGGGCACCCGTCATGGCCTACGGGGTTGGGTCATGACAGTAGGCAAAAGTATGCGTTAGTACATTGAATGTACTAAGTATTTGAGCATACAATGCGATATATCACTATACAATAAGGTGATGTAATGGACCATGCTAGAACCTTGCAATCATTTGAAATACCATTTCGAGTTATGAAGCTTAGTCAATGAAATATAGAAACCATCATGAATCATAAAAGAAAATTAAACATTATAAAGGTAATAATGAGTCATTATAAGAAACCATATACTTGCAAAGTACCATGATTCGTAAATAAGTATACCATAAACCTTTTGAAATGGATCTTTCAACTTTGTGAGATCACATACTTTACTTTGTTCTAGATATAGTAGACATCATATGTTATATCTTAAACATATGAAGAGGGACCTTGCACCTTTGTAGAGCGACTGTTAACCGACATAAACCATGTGAGTTTTAACATGGAGTCCTGATGTTACCCCTACATCGGAGGAAAAGAGGAAGACTACTTGCCAAGGTAGACTTTATCATGCCTAAGTGGATCCACTAAGCTATTGTGTGAATAGGGTACTCACCTCCAAACCTTGATATTTCGGGTACTCACCTCTTAGAGATTTGGGTATTCGCCTATATATCCTTTATACCTACGGTGGCACGTAGATCTGGGACATGGGTATTCGCTTTTAGTATAGTTCGGTGCTAGGTACACTCTCAATAGAATAAAATTTAAATATCATAATAACATAAGCATATATATAACTTTAATATAAAATCATTATTCGATGGATTAGCTCATTAAAACCTTTCATTTGATTCAATGCGAGAATTTTTCTTTCACATTGAAACCTTACATTGGCTAAGAAGACCTTTCATCATTCAATCAATCATAAGACTCCTATTTCATAAATACTTGCTTCATATCATTCATTTTGGAGTCAAAATTTTCATTTCAAACTTCATCCAAACATAGTAAAACTATGTAGGGACATTTTTCACAACATTCATTCTTTTATTGAAAAGACTCCCATGACCATAGTCATTATCTTTCTTAAATATTTAATTGGAGTCCATAAACTTCAAGTCATGCATTAGTGAAAATAGAGTCAAAATTAGGTGGGTTCAAATCAATCAACTTTCAAGTCATTTAAATCACTGCTAGCATGCATGAGAGTAAAGGAATACATCATCTAAACATCTTAAAACAACCCACTAATATACATTTAAAAAAGATACTTTCATACCTTCATATAAGGACCTTTAATAACATCGTAACTTCATGAAATCAAGAGTCAATATTCATAAATATATCTAAATAAACTTAAAATATATCAAAATCTATGCATTTAGAGTCATCATGTAAAAGCCCATAAGATTTCATCATCAAAGATTGAAATGTTAGGTTGACAAAATATTTGGGCTCCATGTGTGGAAGGACCCATGGATGAAAACCCACATACCTTGGGGGAAACAAAATCCCTAGTGAAAACTTTAGAAGGAGAGGAGACTTGAAGATGCCTTGAGATGAACCCTAGGTTGGCTTGAAACACTTGGTAGAGTTTGAGAAGAGAGAATTTTTGTTTGGGAAGTTTGGGTGAAAGAAAATGAGGGTTTTGAAGGGTTTGGGGTCTTATGTGAATTTTACCCTTAAAACGACACTACTTTGAGTTAAAACACAGGAAAAAAAAATACCAAAATGTCCTGTTAAAGATCTGGTTGGAAGAAACTTCACGAGGACCCTTCACGGTCTGTGGTGTTCACCACGCTCCGTGGTGCTAACCACGGTCTATGGTGGGGTCCCATGATAAGGGACTTGCAGGGCAGTCTCTGAAGTTTCTTCATGGATACCTTGACGGTCCATGAAACACACCATGGTCCGTGATGGTCATCTGTAGACCCTGCCTTTGGAAAATTCTTGAGGACTTTGCGGAGGTCTCACCATGGAGGGCTTCACGGCCCGTGGTGATCACCATGTTTTGTGGTACTCCGTCATGGTCCTTCCTCTGCATACTGAGCCTATGAATCTCCACTATGGTTTCACACCATGATCTATGGTTCTTACTACGATCCGTGAAGGCTTCCGTGGTCAGCTCTTGGTGCTAGTTTTTCTGCAAATTCTAAAAACTCATCCTTTGTTCCTTGGTTTGGGACATTTCAAATTTCTGGAGTCTTACACACTCTCAAGAAAAGTTTTCTAACTCTCCACACTCATTACAACCTTTGTCAGAACTAACCCAGTGAGACAATTTAGTTGAACCTTACTAGCCCCCACGGCCTGAATACCCTGAATGTGCACCCCAAAGAGCCTGAACCGGTGCTAGAAACATAGGACCACTAGCACCCGCAGTAGTGCCACCATCTATAATCTAAAGGGCCACCTAAACTGGCATAGTAGACTGAAACTGCAGTGGGTAACCTCTTCCCGAAAACCCCCTACCACGGGACTGAGACCCGCTGAAACCACCCTAACGGTGGGGCATCTTATTGCTGCCCCCATAGGTCTCTCGACGGATCCCCTAAATGGTGTGTGCATGATCTACTATCTATATATAGGTCTGGGCCAATGCCAACATCTTCTCTGTAGCCAATCGTAGTGAATATGAGATCCCTCTAACAAACCTACGCACTCTATCGTGCTCCGTCGACAAAAGCATAGTTATATATCTAGATAACTCATGGAACTGGGTCTCATACTCTACCACTGACAATGACCCCTGAATCAAACCTATAAACTCATCCCGCAATTGCTCCCTCAGGCAGCAAGGTACATACTTTTCCAAGAAAGCCTCGGAGAACTAAGCCCAAATCATCGGAGGTGACCTAGCTGGCCTGCACTGAAGATAAGACCTCCACCATTTAGTTTTTGACCCGTCTAACTGGTAAGCAGTGTAATCTACCCTGTGAGACTCCATTAACCCAAGGTTATGTAACCTCTCCTAACAACAGACCAAAAACTCGTGGGCATCCTCGCTCACTGTGCCAGAGAACCTGGGAGGGCCTAATCTGATGAACTCTCATAGCATCTTCTACTCCTTAAAAGACATGACTGGACTAGGTTCCATGGGTGGACCAACAGTAGGAATCAGCTGAACTACTAACTGAGGAGCCATAGTACGAGGATGCACTCCTAATATCTGAGCTTCCGGTGCCCCTGAATGGGCTGAAGTTATAGTCCCATCATGCCTCCGAGGACCTGATGATATACTGGACATATATCCTGCCTGGGACATACCTTTTATGAAACTAAGAATCCTCGCTAGGGTGTCCTCCATAACCTACGTGGCAATGAATCTTGGCGGGGGTTGGGCTAACCCCCCACCAATCGACTGATGTTGATCATGCTCAACCTCTATGTCGGGCTCTAGTGATGGTACCCTCTCCTGATCTCGAACTAGTGCTGCAACTCATGCCCTGCCTTGACCCCTAGATCGACCTCGGCCTTGACCCCTGCTGGGGCCCTATCTACAGGCGCAGGAGTCTCTCGACCATACGCAAATAATCTTGTCCTAGGTATCTGAGAATAAATGAAACAAACAACAGCTCAGAAGTTGCTAAAGTAAAGGATGCATGATAAAGAACAAAAAAGTGAAGTATTCCTAAGAATTCCCTATAGCCCCTCAAAGATAGGATATGGATGTCATTATTTTGATTCACGAGACTCTACTAGGCATCTGCTCATGTATTGGTGAGATCGGTAAACCTAAGTTCTGATACCACTTTGTCATGACCCAAGATTGGGTCATGATGGCTCCTACTACAACCCACCACATAGGAAAGCCTAAACCCAAACACATAAATTTGCGGAAGACCATAATTTAAATATACTGGTAATAATAAAGGATGCCAGGAATAATATATAGGAAATGAGCCATATCATAAACCTGTAGTTCGATACAAAATATATAAAATAGGCTCAAAAGTGACCAGGAAGACAAACTAACACAAGACAACCCCCCCAGACCAAGTGTCACATATACAGGATCTTCTAAGTACAGAAAGTCTATATATATAGGACAACTGACTAAGAAAAATAAAAACATAAGTCAGTACAAAATAAGGAAAGAAGCAAGTCTCAGGACGCCAGGAGCTCACCACGATCTATGTCAGTCACAGCCAAGGAAGATCCAACGCTCAAGGAGGGTGGCTCATACTGGGAGTTGCATCAGAAAAAATGCTAAAATATAGTATGAATACCAAAATACGTGATACTCAATAGGCATCATAGACCGACCAAGCTCAAAAAGATCATATATATAAATAAGGAGCATGATATAGATAATAGAGTCTAATAAAGGCTAAAGGCAGTCCGAACTAACAATAGACATAATCAAGAACACAAACTACCATGGCAACAATAAATCAATCCATAACTCACACAAACACAAGTGCAATTCATATGTGGCTAATGCAAAATGAATGCAAAAAGTTTCAGAGTTGTCTCACCGTCTGTCATGTGGACCCCCGAGAAAACTGCGGAACCCCGTCTCAGCTTATAAGAAAAGTAAAACCCAAAATTTAGTCTACGGGTCATCGAAGCT
Source organism: Solanum dulcamara (assembly GCF_947179165.1). Classification (NCBI taxonomy): domain Eukaryota; kingdom Viridiplantae; phylum Streptophyta; class Magnoliopsida; order Solanales; family Solanaceae; genus Solanum; species Solanum dulcamara. The sequence goes on along the minus strand of NC_077243.1, from coordinate 35,892,258 downwards.
TATCAATATATGCATTATCAAGTTAAACAAAATGGTGCATTTCCCCTAAAAACCAAGTTTCCATCTTTCCTTTGAGCCCTAATCCATATAAAAGTATAGTATAGCCCAAAATAACTTTAAAATCTCTTTACTTTCATAAATTAGATGCAAATATGCCATGAACATGATTATCCACCAATGCAATCCAATCAATATCTCAAATCAATTCAACTCATGCATATAAATGAGTAAAACACCCATTATAGCTCAAAGGTACTAACCTGGAACTCCGCCAGTCCAAACTCTCAGCCTTAGGCCCAACAGTGCAATCAAACACGAGAGGTAAACTTAAACATAACACAAAAATGGCACACAACTCAACTGAGAAAACAAAATGTACACAAGCTAAGTTCCACACCACTTAAGGGCAGTCTAAGGATCTAACCAACAACCATGCCAAGAATAAACCAAAACTAAGTTTCAATGATAAAATGCTAAGCAAAATAACTCGAAATGGCCAATGAATCTCACTAAGGAACAAGTATACCTATCACCTAGTCCTAACACCAACCTAGATATCAAACTACTCAAATATATAGATGATCAAACTAAGACAACTATAAAAAGGGGAAACCATAACTTACCTTGAGGCCAAAACTGCACTCAATCCATTACTCGGGTGCTTTTCCTTTCTAAAGTGCCTTGGATTGCTGCCAAGCTATAAAGAATGGAACAAGAAAGTCCAAATGAATCTAACAATACCCATATTACAATTACAAAAATTTAGATAAAAAACGGGTCAAAAATTGACCCTCGAATCAACGTTATATATATACGAAACAAAAACTATCATAATGTTCTACTTGAGGTAAGGATCACATGCCTAAAAGTAGATGGAAACAGGATTCAATTCGGACCTCAAATGGTCCAAATCCCATTCTTTGATGACTAGAATTTGTGGTTAAGCATGGAAATGAAATACGGAATTGAAGCTAGGATCAAGTTAGGAAAAGGTAATGGGAGAGAATTACTTTTTAACCACTTAAATTGGTCAAGAAATGAGGGAAAAAGCCTTGGTCCGAGCACTCCAAATATGGGTCTTCATTTTGAAGATTAAAGAAAGAACAGGGATTAAATCCATGTGCAGGTGTTGCTAAAGCGACATATAGGCCGTAAAAGCAAACCTCGCCAGGGACCGCTTGTCGCTAAAGCGACATCATGGTTGCAAGAGGGACCATCACTTAAGCGATAGGTTGGTCGCTTAAGCGACCCCCACCACAAGGGTGGCCTCTATTAAAGCAACCCCTTGGTTGCAAAAGCGGCCATCGCTTAAGCGACCAAGTGTTGCAAAAGCGACTGCACCAGTGGCCTACAATTTCAGTTTTGATTCTTAGGCTCAAGACTTCAAACGGGACCTCAGAAATCATTTGGAGTCCAAACGATGCAAACCCATAGTGCAAACCTCCTATAAATGGGATTCCGGACTCAATGGAATTGACGAAACACCCAACGGAGGACGTCTCATCCTAATGTTGACTAAAGTCAACACTAATTCAAGAAAAAACATAAAACATGCAAATGGCCAAAAACTCATTTCGAAGGCCTCAAGAACTGAACCAAAGGTGGTACTAGACCAAACTAGGTGTTTTTGAGCTAACCACACTGTCAGAATTTTACTCCGAGCACTTTTTCCAAGAATGTTGACCGAAGTTAAACTTTGACCAAAACTCTAAGGTTAAAATGCCTAGTTGCACAAACTCAAAACGAAAGCCCCAAACCTTGAACCAACATTCATGCTAGACCAAAGTGATCCTTTTGGAGCTGATGGAACTGAAGAAATTGTCATCCGACATCAGAATCTTTGAATGTTGACTAAAGTCAACTCTTTCAAGCCTGAAGCCTCAAAAATGGCCAAATCACCTCTAAACTCAACCAAATACCTTGGGGAGAATTCCACCCATCCCAACACCACACAAATGATACAAGAAAGCTATGGGAAGGGGAAAAATGGTAAAATCACGCAAAAATATAGAAATAACCCCAAGGATCATTACATACGGCTATATTAGTAATTGTTTGAGCGTAACTATTAAAATCATGTCATCATCCTATGCTTAGATTAAATTCTAAATTTGGTATTTCTATAGGTATTTGTTTATTTAATTGGAAAATGGCCTAAAGTTACTATGTCAATAATCTAATCCTACTATTGCCTTATTATATATTATAATATATATTTCAAAATGATTTTCTTAACTTTTACAGGTTTACTTTTATCTTTTAAATTAAAATCACCAACTCATATTATTAGAATAATTTTTTAATGATCAAAGTCATATTAGAACATGTACCCTATTTCACGTTTTGATAGTTTTTTTTTTAAGAAATTTTCATCTTATATATATAAAAGTAATCTGACAAGTACAAGGAGGGGGACGTGAAAGGCCTTACCTCCGAAAATAAAATGGAAGATATCTAATGAGAGGACTCCTATCGACTAGGAAGATCAAGTATAGGAAACTGGTTCTATTCAACTAAGCTACAGGACCTAGCTAAATTGAAGAAAATCAAGTATACCCAATTTCCTTTGCATGGGTCGAGATCAGTCATATCTTCTGTGATGCTCGACTAATGTTTCCGAGAATCCATTCGGGCTTTAAATTCTTGGGTCCATATAATAACTAACATACAAGTTGTTGAAAGTTGTTAAAATTTGGATTTTGCCAAAGAAGAAGAAACAAAGGGGTTCCATAACAATCGGCTATCTTTTTCAAGGTTGCTCGACTAACATCTCCGATTCTCCGTTCGGGCTGAAATTTCTTGGGCTTTACAATTATTGGAGTTGCTGTATTCCTGCAAAATTTGGAGCATTTTTGATGATGTATACTGTTGCTCCTCTTGAGAGTTATTGTTCTGCCTGCAACATCGGCTGCCTTTTTCAATGTCGCTTGACTAACATCTCCGGTTATCCGTTCGAGCTGAAATTTCTTGGGCTCAACCATCTTTGGGGATGCTATTATCCTGCAAAATTTGGAGGATTTTGGATGTTGCATGATGCATGTTGTTGAGGGCTGATGGCTACTGCTGAGGTGGTGTGTTATTTCTGGCATCTGCTTCTCCTTAGTTTTGACAAACTTGTTGCAAGGAACAGCTCCTCTTGTTTTTGATCTTGGGATCTTACTGAATCTGTAGAGCTGCATGTCTGCAAGTTGTTCAAATTATCACAGCTAGAGTGTGTTGTGAATCTGTACTGATAAACAAACAAACACAGATGGCTCAAGAGGTGCAGTTTTAGGTTGGTAGGAGTTGTTGAAAGGTGTTCCTGATGAATGTTTTTTGATTGTTGTAACTGCTATAATCTTGGATGAGGCTGGAATGTTATTCCTGCTGTAGTTTGTAACCTGCATAGAAACAAAAACAAAAAGCAAAGTCTGGAAACAATTCTGTAACCCCAAAAAGAAGCACTTCCCTTGTGGCTCCTCTTGTTGTTACTGATGTAGAAAACTTCCAGGATGTGTAGTATGGTGTATCTGCATAGACCAGCAAATAAAAACAAAAACAAGAACTTGAATGTGTCCCATGTGTGGTGCAAGGAAACCAGCCTGGGCTTCCAATCAAGATTCCTATACCTGTTAAGCCAAGAAAGAAGAGAAGACAAAATATAAACTACTCTACTCCTTACCTCTAAAGTTAGATTGGTTATTCTAAGAAAATAATAAAGATAGTAATAAGGAAGGGAGATTTTTCTTTTGCCGGGAGTTCTAACTGTGAGATCTTCAAGGTATTTATAGCTATGCATAGACAAAACCATGTTGAAGTTTGATTTAGAACCAAAATAGAATGAGTTAGGGGGGTTTCTTGATTCTCCTGAGTTTCTTTCTTCTGAAAGAAGGCATTTCCAGCTTGTCCATCTCAAGGTATGCCTTAGCTTGTTTGGGGAGATCATGCACAGTGAAATAGAGTTCAGGAGATTTGCATTTGTGGTTGTGTTTGGATAAGACATCAGCTGTGTAGTTTGCTTCTCTAAGGATGTGTTTACAGCTGAAAGTTTGGAATTGGTTGATGATGCTGTTTAAATTGTCCAGCAGCTCCTTTATTGACCAAGGGGGTTTTGCTTCTTGTTGTAACCACCTGATTAGGAGTTGAGAATCTACCTCTAACTTTACCTGTAAATAACCAAGATGAATACACCAAGATAGACCAAAGATAGCAGCCCTGATTTCTGCTTGGTTGTTAGTTCCTTCCCCCAATGGAACTGCATAGGCAAAGATAAGGTCACTATGAGTGTTTCTAAGTATTCCTCCTCCACCAATGTTGCCTGGGTTGTTAAGGGCACTACCATCTGTATTTATCTTTACCATGTGATCACCTGGTTTGATCCAGTATACAGGGGTAATTTTTGTGTCATGGTAGCATTGTTCCACTGAAATGACTAGGTCCTTCCAGTTATTTGGCCATTCAATATAAGGAAAATCTATGATGAGCAGGTTAGAGATGTCTTTGTAGACAGAAAATTGACTCTTGAAAGGTTAGATTTCTTCCCTTCATATTTGGAAGCACATGTATTCTTCCATAAGTTCCAACAAATAAAGAGAGGGACTGCTTGTAACAGGAGCTTATGGGCTTCATTCTTGTATTTAGATGTCCACCATCTCATAAGAATATTTCTAAGAGGTGTGTATTCCTTTTTTATGCCCAAAGAATCAGCAAACACCCTCCAAGTATTCTTGGCAAAGGTTCCTGCAATAAAGGTGTGATCAATGGTGTCTTGGCCAGGTCTATCACAACAATGGCACTGAGAAGGGGCTTTGCCAAAGCTGGTTATTTTCTCATTGGTAGGTAATTTCCTTCTAAGAGCTCTCCAAACAATAAAGGAGCATTTGAAAGGTATTAGTTGGTGCCAAGTACATGCATTCAGCATAGTATTTGTCCTCTTGTCTCTAATGATCTCCCAAGCAGAAGAACAACTGAACTCCCCATTGGTATTAGGAATCCAGCAAGGATGGTCTTGTTTGAGAGAATGGTAGCTGAATTGAGTTGCTAAAATGTTAGGAACAAACTGAGGAAGGGCTTTTTGGATAATGAGATCAACATTCCATTGGCTATTAGTTAGAAAAGCTGAAACTTGGGTGTGGTTAAACCTACAGCGGTTAGCAGAAAAGTGAGTTAAAGGGCCAACACCTAGCCAGTTGTCCCACCAAAAAAGGCAAGAGCCAGACTTAATTTGCCACTGAATGTGAGGCTCAATGTTGTGTTTGTTGTTCATGAGGTGCTTCCAAATTAAGGACTGACCAGTGTCCCACTTTTTTGTAATAATATTGGCCCTCTAACAGTATTTGGATTTAAGGAATTCTCCCCACAAGGTGTTCTTGGTTCTAAGTGTCCACCACTGCTTGTATTGAAAAGATTTAACCACATAAGTGATTTGTCTAAACCCTATGCCCCCTTCATCATAAGGATAGCTAAGGTTCTTTCATGAGGACCAGTGGTACTTCCTCTTGTCATTTTTCCATCCCTAGAAGAAATTAGCAGTGATGCTCTGAATCTGCTTGATGATGGTTGAGGGAGGGATGCTGGCTGAAAGCAAATGTATTGGCATGGCTTGAATAACATGCTTCACAAGAATAGCTCTACCCCCATAGCTCAGGATTTTAGCATGCCAACTAGTGATCCTGCTTACAACTTTTGCAATAAGATCAGAGTAGTAAATAACTCTTTGCCTACCAATATAAATAGGACATCCCAAGTATGTTATAGGACTACTCTTTTGATTGAAACTAGTGATACTCTTGATTCTCAGTACAGTAGACTTGAAAGCATTAGAGGGAGCCATGAAATGACTTTTCTGCTTGTTAATCAATTGTCCAGAAACTCTTTCATAGGTAGCTAATGTTTCCATAATGAGAGCTAAGGTGTGCCTTCTTCTAGAAGTAAAGATGATGATATCATCTGCAAAACTCAGATGATTGATCTGAGGTCCCTTTTTTGCCATAAAGAAACCATGGAATTGGGGATGCTGATGAAGATTATTCAGTAGTCTGGACAACACTTCAGTACCTAGGACAAATAAAGCAGGGGAGAGAGGATCACCTTGTTTGAGACCCCTTGTGGAGTGAAAGAAACCATGTCTTAAACCATTGACTATAACAGAGTACCAGTTATCAGCCATGATTCTCCAAACCATTTCAATGAAAGTTTCTTTAAACCTCATTCTTCTGATCACAAGACAAGTGTAATTCCAAGAGACCCTATCATAAGCCTTGGTCATGTTAAGTTTTATCACAACATTGCCTCCAATATTTGGTTTTTTGATCTGGTGGATTATTTCCTAGGCAAGCATGATATTTTCTGAGATGTTTCTATTCTTGACAAAGCCAGATTGGTTCAAGGAAATAAGGTTGGGGAGAATAGGAGCAAGTCTTAGGTAAAGGAGTTTGGAAATGATTTTGTTAGTGAAGTTTCTAAGGCTTATGGGTCTGAACTCAGAGATTTTTGTAGGATGGTTTACTTTTGGGAGTAGAACCAAACAAGTATGGGTGAAATATTTAGGCGTAGTTTGTCCACAAAAGAAGGATGTGATCACTCTAAGGAGGTCTTCTTTGATGATGTCCCAGCACACCTGAAAGAAAGTTCCATTCATCCCATCAGGGCCAGCAGCAGAGTGAGGATTCATAGTAAAAACAGCAGTTTTCACTTCTTCTATAGTAGGCATGGCTTGTAAATCTTCATTGTCTTTGTCAGTCACCATTGTAGGGATGCAATGGAGTGTCTGCTGTTGGATGTGCTCCTCTTTTCCAGTAAAAATTTGTTGGAAATATTCACAAGCAGCATCAGCTATCTCTTTATCACCTTGCACCCAAGAGCCTTCTTCATTTTGGATCCTGTGGATGTAAAGCTTTCTTCTCCTTCCTCTGATGAGAGCATGAAAGTAGATAGAGTTCCTGTCACCTTCTTTGAACCAGTGAAGTTGAGACTTTTGTCTGAGGATAGAATCCTCCATCTTCATGTATCTAATGTACTCAGTATTGATAGCATGCAGTTGAGACCTATTTTCATTGGAGTTTATACTGATCAGATTCTCTTCAGCTTGTCTAGCCTTCTCCTCATATTCTTTGACTTTAGCATAGATGTCTCCAAATTGATTTCTTGACCAGCAGCTAAGAGTAGCAGTAAGTCTCTTTATTTTCTAATGAAAAATCCACATTGGATTTCCTTCAGAAGGTCTGCTCCAGTAATTCTTGACAGTATCCATGAAAGAAGGTTGCTCAGGCCAGCAATTTAGGAATTTGAAATACTTGATGGGGTTGTGTTGTTGGTCAATCATTTCCAAGAGCAAGGGGCAGTGATCAGAACCCATAGAAGGAAGATGAGTAATGCTGGTATGGGGCATGGTCTCTAGCCAGTTATCATTAACCATCCCTCTATCAAGTCTCTTCCAAATTCTAAAGTTGATACCCCTCAGGTTGGACCAGGTGTATTTCTGACCTGAGAAACCAAGGTCTTGAAGACCTGAAGCCTCAATAATGCTAATGAACTCAAAACTCTTTCTCATATTATAGGGGATACCCCCTAATTTTTCTTCAGGGTCTACAATAACATTAAAGTCTCCTATAGTGCACCATGGATTGGATGTAGTAGACTACTGTAGAAGGCTATCCCATAAAGGTCTTCTGAGATGATCTTTACATTTAGCATAGATAAAGGTAGTGATGAATTGATTTGGGATCATGACATGATTGAGCTCACAAGTGATTAGTTGCTCATCATTCTCCAAAATCTTGCAATTCACATCTTTGGTCCAGAAAATCCAAATCTTACCATTGGGATTGTGGATGGCATAGTCTATATTGAGCTGGTTTCTGAAGTATTGTAACTGAGAGTTATCAGAAAAAGGTTCCATTAGATCTATAAGAGAAATTTTATGGATATTTTTGAGAAGTTTTATTCTATCCATGGCTCCTTGGGTATTAATACCCCTTACATTCCAGCTAAGGGTACTAATCATTGAGAAATTCTTTAAGTATGGGACCTGGTACTTGGTCTGCCTGTGGGGGCAGTTTTTGTAGAAATTTTTGCCTTGTTGCTAAATCTGGTCCTATGTATCCCTATAGGAGATAGACCCTGTGAACTAGCCACCTGTTGGATATCTTCCTCATATATATTCTCAGAAGAGGGGTTGATGGTTTTGATTAAATGCTCACTTATAATATCATCTTTCTCCTGATCATACAAGGGCTAATAATTATTATCTTCTTCATTTTATGAATCACATACAACATACTCATCAATAGGGTCCTGTATGTAGGTGTTGAAGGTGAAGTGATCTGTAGCTACCTCTGCAGTTTGAAAAGGGGTGATATCTATACCCACCTGATCATCATCAAGTACAAATTGTTGACATCCTTATTCACTTTGCTGCATTGCAACACTGTCAGTTAAAGGAGTTTAGCATTTATCAGAAAAGTTTGTTTTCTTTTTGATGGCCTCTCTCCTTTTCTTGCTTAACTTATTCTTTTTAGCATTAGAGTCTTTGCCACTACTGCTTGCAATGGATCCCAAATCCTTGGCCATAGAGCCTAAGATGTTTTGCATGGTAGAGTCATCAGTAGGGGGATCTCTTCTGATGGATTCAGGATTTGGTATGTCATTTTGAGCCTTGTGTGCAGGGGTAACAGGGGTTGTAAGGTCACTCCTAAGGTCAGTAATATTCTCATGCAGAACATGACACAAAATCCCCCCCTTTGGGTTCCCCATCCTGCAGATTAGTGGGGTTCTCCATTACTCCTCCAACCATTCCTCCATCAACTACACAGCCAACAACAGCAGAGATATGATGTGGGGGTGTAAGGGGTATGGGGAGTACTAAGTCAATACCTGCATTCCTTGTTATATTTATCCCTTGAGTAATACCTTGTTGTTGAATTATGGTGTTTTCCTACATTTTTGCTGAATTTTTCAAAGTGGAATTCCTTTGGTTACTTGGTTCTCCTGCATCTTGGTTATTGGTTTGATCCTGGGTAACAAGATCAATATAATTATTGGAAGTATAAATAGGAGTAGAGGGCTTACCTAGACCTGTGATGTTTTGCTGAGGTTTATCAACTCCCTTGTTCTGCTATGGTTGAATAGAGCTGATCACATTTGTTTGTTGGGGCTTATTTTATCCCTTAGACTGTTTCTTCCTCTGAACTTGCCACAACAGTTCTTTTGCATTATCAAGTGTTTGTTGTGGCTGAGCAGGAGCATCTTTTACAGATATATTGATATGTGTGTCATCATGATCCTTGGTTATCATGCCCTTCTTGTTTTTGTTCATTTTTGCTGTTTCCTCTTCTTTTCTTTTTTTTGTTCTTCATCCCTTCTTTGAATATTTCAAGCATGTATCAAGTGACCCTGATGTTTGCAATACATGCAGTAATCAGGTACAATTTCATATAAAATAGCTTGCCACCTCCCTAGAGTTTTATCAGTTTTGTCATATCCCAGCCAAACATGGGGAGGTATTTTATTGGTGAGGTTCACTTGAAGTCTTACCTTGACTATGCTTCCCCTTGTTTTTTTGTATGGAAGCAGTGTCTAGATAAAGTACCTTCCCTACAGAGGCTAGCAGGACAGTGGTGAACTCCATGTTATAACAATGCCAAGGTAGTTCTGGTAAGGCTACCCAGATTGGGACTATTGGGGTTTCTTCATCAGGTTTAAAAGTAGGTGTCCATGTCTGAATCCTCATGAGTTGGCTCTCTATTGTCATTCTCTATTTGGTCCAGACAGTATTGTAGTCCAACTCATTGTCCAAGTCAATGTAGACATGTCTAGCATTGAAATGAGCAATTTTTACACCTCTTGAGAGCTGAGTTTGAATGATAAAGCTCCTTCTTATCAACTCTATCTTTGGCATGGTGTGGGTAAATTTGCCAACCAAGGTGTATTTTCATCTTTGAGCTAGTTTGTGCATGAAGTCTTCTTTTTCAAAAAACACAGCAGGCAGGACCTATTTGGTTGTGTATTCAAGGGTGGATAATTCAATAGGAGCCTCATTCTTTGCTTGATTATTTGTGAGTTTGGCAGCAAAGGTCTGAACTACAGTGTAAGGGGCAGGCTGAAGGACTTGGTCCTTTAAGTTGGAAAAAATATTTTTCTGGGGGTTTTGGTTAGTGGAATTTGGTTGAGGTTGGGTATTGACTGATTTAGTTCCAACATGTCTAGGACCAACATTAGCATAGCTGCTGGGCACCTTAGGTTGGCTAGTTTGAACCTGGATGTCAAAATTACTAGACACCTTAGGAAAGCTATTGTGGGTGGTGGTAGGCTGTTGAGTGTGTAGCTGGTTGCTAGTTTGAGGAATAGAATTGTTAGGCATTTTGGTAGGAATTTCAGGGCTGCTTTTAGAATTGATATTGGTATGATTAGTGCCCTGCAAGGAGTTACCTACAACATTACTAGGGATTACATTTGCATTAGGTTGCAAAATAACTCCACTAGATTTCAAATTGGCAGTCTTAGAGTATATCAAGTTGGAAGGATTGGTCTTACCTTGAAGGTCTACAACATTAGCACTGTTACATTGCTGTGAAGTTCCTGAGGCATGTTTATCATTTTTGGAAAAAGGATGCATCGACTTTGCATTATCAATTGTGTGCATATCATCCTTTAGTTGATTGAATTGATCATATTGTTGATATTGGTCTTGAACCAATGTGTGTTCCTCAACTTGATTATCATTGAAAATAGGCATATCACCTTGACGAGTATCTCGACGACTTTTTGAATTTGAATTTTTTGTTGATGATTCGAGACATCTCTTGTGGATGGGAAGTAGCGTATTGCCCTTAGGGATATTTTGGATTTGATCTTATGACAAATGGTTCGTCGGAGCTCCGGTGTCGGCACTCTGATAGTGACCCTATTGATTTGGCAAATTCGAGCTAATTTGAGAGGATTTGATTCCTTCTCTAGTGTTTGTGAGTTGCTGGTGGGGTGTATTTGTATCATTGAAACGCCCCGTTTTGCATTGGTTTCCACCTAAAAATGTCGCCTGAGCTCTGGCAACCTCGCCGGTACCATCGTCCCCAACGATTTCACCGTCCATTTGGGTTGACATTTTGGTGGTAGGAGCGCCATGAGGTGGGGAACAAACCCCAGGGGGTCCACCATCTCGAATGTCGCCAGAGCCCCTTCGAATATGAAGGCGCGACTCCGGCGACTCTGCGATGTTTCTCTCAGGAGTCACCTGATCAGTGCTCTCAAATAGTGTGGTGGTTTGATCCAATTTTTGGACTGTATGTAGTCCAAAAGATAAGGAATCATCTACCACAGCTCTTGATACTCGAATCAAACCATGTTTCTGAAAATTGATGATCTTGTGTGCAATTCTCAGCTCGTCTTCAGAGACAGTGATTGCATCAGTATTTTGTTGACCGATCGATTGTTGTTGATTCAAACCAGCTTCACTTGAAATTGCAGTGTTATTTTGCAGATTCAGAGTGTCATTAGCTGGTGATGTTTGATGATCTATATTCGGTGGCCAAGGGAGCTTCACCAGCGGCGGTGAAGCCATTCAGAACTGACCGGAGATGATAAACAGTATGAGAGAGAGAGGAAGGAGATGACCATTAGAGATTTTGAAAGGCTTTTGGACTATACCTCTTCCATACTAAGAGATCTTCTGTTTTGATAGTTTGGAGTGAGTTGTTTGGGGTTTGCATTTGTACCCTATTTGGAAACCATGACTATGGGATTTAATAATATTTTCAACATGTTAGCCATTTAGATATCATGTTCATAGGATTTATTTAAATACCATTTTTTAGCATGTTAAAATCATATAGAAACCATGTCTATAGGAATTAATGAATATTTCATTATTTTATAGAAATTATGCCTATAAGACTTAATAAATATTTTAACGTGATATTGTAGAAATCACGCCTACGGGATTTTAATAAATATTTATTGTGTTATTTCATATTAAATCCATGCCTATAGAATTTTAATAAATATTTATCATGATATTATATGTAGAAATCATGCCTATAGGATTTTAATAATTATTTATAAAATTATTTTGTATTGAAACCATGCCTATAGCTTTTAATAAATTTTGTTATTTCATTTAGAAACCATGTCTATAGTATTTTAATAAATTTTCAGCACGTTATTAACTAGAAATCATGTTCATAGAATTTTATAAATACTTTTGGTTAATAAATAAAATTGTTAAGAATGCCTTCTTTTATTATAATCAATCTAGTAATTGAAATTGCCCTCATGTCTAACAATTGATCTTTTCTCCATGCTATTCAAGTTTTTTTTATGTTATGATTTATATATTTAATTGTGTATGCACACACCTATTATTTATTATGACCTTCACAATCTATTTGTGTATTCAAGCGTGTTAATAATTAAATTAAAGGCATATTTGAGACCTTATGAACTAATTGTTTGTTCTATTTGTTTTGTTTGATGAAGTGTATATTTAGGAGCCTTGAAATTTTCTTTAAGTCTAGAACCTATCTAATTAGTGAGTCCAATGCCTCTTAGATATTAAGTTGGGACGATAGACACCCTTTAGGGCATTAGTTTTTATATTTCTTTTAGATCGCTTCTTAGGCTAATAATAAATCCATTTAGGAGGGGTAGGGGTAGATAGGTCCCTCAGAAATGATGTAAGTTCACCCGAGCATAAATGACAAACGTTGTCTTTGTCCTCCGTAAATAAGTCGGGCGTTGATCCGAATATGATAAAATTATTTTAGTCTGTTAATCTTTTAATTCTTTAAATTTTTAATATTTTTATTTGTATTTACTTGGGGTAGTTTAATAAAATAAAAAAGTGTTCCTTTCATATTTGATTGTGCATTTTTTGTCTTCTCGCTTGTCTATTTCTTTTTTTGTGTTTTATGTTAGTTAATATGTAATAAAAACCTTTCACTTAGTTGGTATCAAATTATTTTTGTTACTAAGTTCCTTCTTTTAAAATTAAATAAATAAAGACCTTTTATTTACTATTTGCTAAATTTTTTAAAACCCACCCACAAAATTTATAAGTTTTGAATGGGACCCACCTTTGTGGACCTCAAAAGGTACCTAACACCTTTCTTTTGAGGTAATTTGAATCCTTACCCGAACTCTAATTGCATTGACCTTTTTAATTAATTTTATTCATAATTTAGTGTAGAATGTTGCCCTAACACGCCTTTAATTAATTAGGTGGCGACTCTTCTCTTTTTAAATTTTAAAAAGAGTTGTCACATCGTTGCAATCTTGTTTTGAGAAAAATGGGCGCGACAGCATGGCGACCCTGCTGGGGATGTACTTAGGTTCTTACTATTATGTGTCTTTATTTTATGTGGGGTCTATTTTTGTGAATTTATTTTTATTTCATGCTTGATTCCTTTTCTTTTCATGCTACTCACTATCCTTTTCCTTATCTGGTTTACGTATATGTTTACTTGTTCAACCAATGCTTAATTCCTTTCCTTCTTTCTTTAGATTTATCCTCCTTAAATTGTTAATTCTTGATCTATACTTAGTTACTTTTTCTTATATGATTGTGTTTTTTACTTGTTGTGATTTATTTTAATCATTTACATAAAAAATCCTACCCCTATTCCTTATATGTTTTATCACTATTCTTTATATGTTTTATCACTATTTTGTTTTTTTTTATTTATTAAATTTTGCAGATACTTTTCTTCTCGTATTTATTTATTTATCGTTTTTCTTAAATTGTTCATGTATTATCGCTTTTCATCTAATTTCTAACCGTTACTGCCTTGATAAACTGACATTCTATTCATACTTCTACTACTTGGGAACCTCTTTTTTCTTTCTTGTGATGTTGTACCTTTGCGCTTCTCACAAAATCCTATATTAGAGAGTTGGCAGATGCATGGGTATAAGAGAATAGTCTTACTACTGTGGGACCAGGTGTCTTCTTGCATAAGAATATACTCAATCCGTGTCTACCCAAATCTTAGAAAAACTAAGTAATACATGCATTAGCCTTATATAGTTTGACCATGGTGTCAATTCACAGTTTTAGTAGCCGCCCTATTGTCTAAAGGGTTTCAACACCCGCGAGACAAACTGCATATTATGTATTAAATTGATCACGATAAATTAGTCCAAGCCAAGTTATGACAATTAGTGTTTAGAAAATTTATTTATTGTCTTTCTTTTTTCCAGATTCATGATGTCGAAGTTCTTTGAATCAATGCGATGAAAGATGATTGAAGTTTAGGATTATCCCATTCCTCTTCATTTTATTTTTGTAATTTCATTTTCAAAAGTTGTAATGATTAAAATTATTATCAATAAAGTAGTATGTTTTTCTTGTTCTCTTTCTCTAACTCTAAACTCTAAATAATGTCAACAAGGCTTGGATTAACTATCGTAAATTACATACTTGTCGTCTTAGGCCTAAGTCTGGTTCAATGAGGCTCCTGACATTTTAGGACGTCTATTTTAGCAAAATAACGTGTTTTTATCGCAATATATTTAGTGTTACTAACTTGGTTTCTTTATTGATTTTTATTTTTTCGTCTTACCATTCCCAAAGATTGATTTGTGTACTCTAGCATACCATAATCAATCAAAACGTGTTCCTTCTATTCTCTGTTCAAGTTCAAATCACAAAGGAAAATTTTAAATGGTTGATAACAATAGCATCCTAGAAAGAATTGGTGTAAATGTTCCAAGATATTCAAACGATTTGGTTTAAGCTATTCTCCCAAAAGGATTTACTGATACAATCCATGGATGAGAAGCTAGACAAGTTGTCCAATAGGGTGCAATATATAGAGGGAAGCAAAGGAGTAGTCAGTTTAAGCTATCAAGATTTATGCATGCATCCAGATGTTGAGCTATTTGAGGGGTACAAACCTTCCAAGTTTGAACCATTCGATGGAATTAGGGATCCCAATGCTCATCTATGTATGTATAGCGATAAATTGGTAGGAGTTGGGAGGAATGAGAAGATTAGAATAAAGTAGTTCATGAGAAGTCTCAGAGGGGAATCTCTATCATGGTATATCGAGCAGGATTCTCGAAAGTGGTCAAATTAGATAGATATGGCTTCTAACTTTATGGATAGATTTGGATTCAACATTGAGAATACACTAGATTGGTTTTATATTGCGAATCTGAAGAAGAAGCCAAATGAGACATTCCAAGATTATGAAATAATGTGGAGGTCCGAAGCTGCTAGGGCAAGACCTCCTATGGAAGAGTGTCACACCCCGAGAGGGTACCCCAGCCATGGCTGGCACTCAGAAACTATCTCTAGCCTCCGACAGAACCACTTGGTCTCATCACCCATACATTCATCACCAAAAGACTTAAGTGAAAATAAGAATACTTATGTGGGCTCGCTATCATCAACATCAAATAAAAGAAATAATCCTTAGAAGAAGTAGTTTCAAAGGAGAACTACTCCAATTACATCATCAAACTCTGTCTATGATGCCTCTAACACTATCAAATGGTGCCAATGACATGTCCATGGCTACCTCAAAAAAAAACATAATACTCAATAATAATAAAAGGATAAAGAGTTCCTCCGAATACAAGGACTCACCAAATAGTTGATAAGTAATGATCTTCAATGATGCGCTTGTTGAGGATCTCTAACACCTGTATCTATATCATAAAATGATGCAGGTCGAATGACGTCAGTACATGGAATATACGTGTATGTAAAATGGAAGAAAAGTAAGGACAAATATCAAAAAACTCCTCTCAGGAAGACTTAGCTCAGAACTCAACATTATCTCAACATCGATATGTAATGTAAGTTTAAAAATAATAATAAGCAATGCTTACTCAGTTGGGAGCTTCTCTAACAGACAACCATCACTTATGAGCTAGTGATGATACAATGAAGCGATGTCGTTTCAACATCCATCCAATACCTTGCCAGGGTAAAGGACATCACCATTTTGAATCCAATCATCAAAGTCCTTTTTTGGGACTTAAGAGGTATAGCCTACATCCTACGCTAGCTACGTAGTTATGGGGTTTGAGTTAATTAAACTCTTACCCAACTCGGTGCTCAATACTATTCCCAAAATATGTGATCATATTAACATCATCATCTAGTCTTATTGGAATTTTATTTAAAACACCAAACTCATGTCATTACCTCTTCATTAATCATTACACTTCAAAAAACCATTTACATCTCATCAAAACATCTTGCTCAAAATATCATTTAATCAAATATATTTAAATTCAATTCTTTTGCTCTTTCAAAACTCAACAAAATACATATATAGTATTAATTAAAATCACTCTTTTTGTCAATGAATATTAAAAGCCAATATCTTTACTCAAAACACGTATAAAAATATTCTTGAACATAAAATCAATTAGAGTTCATGGGAAAGTAGCCACGAAAAATAATTTTAATAATATGATAGATAAAAATAATAATGATCTTAATGCATAAATATATCTAACTCAATAGAAGAAGAATTAATTCATTTAGAATTCAAGATTAGGGTAAAACTCAACTATAACTCAATTACGATGAATTTAAGTATTAGGCACATGGACGAACTCAATCCAATGCTATGAATAGACTTGCATACCTGGAATCCGAAACTTTGCTCTGAATTAAAGAATTCAATGAACACTCTTGAACCCCTAGCCTTTTCTCTTCACCGAAGCATTTTGTGT
This sequence comes from Solanum dulcamara, assembly GCF_947179165.1. NCBI lineage: Eukaryota > Viridiplantae > Streptophyta > Magnoliopsida > Solanales > Solanaceae > Solanum > Solanum dulcamara. The sequence continues at coordinate 35,875,599 of NC_077243.1, read as the reverse complement.
ACGATCCGGAGTATAAGAATCATCGAAATAGTATTTCTACACTGCTAAAAACTAAAACTATATTTGAGAATGAGTAAAAAAGTGTTTAGAGAGAAGAGTTACTTGAGAAACCTTGAGGAATAAAATAAGAAAATAAGGTGGGTATTTATAGGTATGGGGGAGGGATCTAACAATAAATAAAAATAATTTCAAAGGATGATCTTGAAAATTCAATGCAAGATTGTGATCTCATTGATAATATCAAATGGAGGGCTATTGATGTCATGGGTGATGTCAAATGGATTTAGATCTTTCCATGGTTGGTGAGATGAACCTTCTTTTAACAAAATACCCTTTTTTGAAATTGCGTTTGAACAAGATAACTTCCTAATTAGGATTTAGTGTCTCATATGAATTTTAGCTCTAGAAGTCTACTTTCATGTCATTCAAGAATCAACCAATTTGGAGTAACCTACTGTGAGATATGATTTTTCTTCTACAAATACTCCATTTTTCACAGCACCATGTCTTGAAAAAATTAATTTATTTGACCTACTTATCCTCCGAATCTTAAGATATGGTCTTACAAAAGTTGTAGGTAATGATGTTAGGGTTATTCAGAAATTTGAATCACCTAATTTGAACTATCCTATGAGAAGCTATGCCCAAAATATAGAAGCAGTATTATTTTTGTCGAGAATTGAAATACCACATACAATATTTTAGGGGGTGTTACAAAGAGTCTCAAATGAAGGATTATTTCATTCGTGCCCAAGAGCCTCAACATTATGATAGGATGATGTTACTCGCAGAAAAGAGTTTCGCCGACATCATCAAGTTAGGCGAGAAGTTTGAAAAAGGTATCAAAAATGGTACCATCATTAATTTAAAGGCGTTACAGGCTACAAACAAAGCCCTTCAGTCTGAGGGACTATCAGAAAATCAAAAGAACAAATAAGTGGGTTATATGATGATGGCGCATGAAACCAAAACCCCTATCACCTACCAATATCCCTTACCACCTCCTCAATATTCTCAATCACCATATATTTCACCTTTTAAATACCAAATGCCTCCTCTTTACCCATTACTTCCTCCCTACCAAGCACCCTCATATCAAGTGTCTCCACATCAAACACCTCCTCAATATCCTAGCTACCCGATCTACAATGTCCAACTGATATACTTTCAAATGCCTCTTCATACCCAACAACAACTAAACTACAGAAATCAGACCAACTTTGAAAAGAATCCCAATAAGAACTATACTCATTTGGATGAACCTATAGCCCAACTCTATGAAAGACTCAAGGTAGCTATCTATATCATACATATCCCTGTTATGAATCCAGAAACTCAATCCAAATAGTATGATCCCAACAATATTTGTGTCTATCATTCAGGGATGAAAGGGCATACAAGTGAAGCATGCCACTCTTTGAAAGAAAAAATTCAAAATTTGATTGATACCAAAGCCATACAACTGAAGGATCCTGCACCAAATGTATCCAACAATCCACTTCCAAATCACTAGTAAACATGTTGACAGTCGATTAAGCGGTTTTTGATAAAGTCTTATGTTGTTAAGGTTGTATATTTATACTAGCAAATGGACGACAAAGTTTGGCCCAAGCTAATCATTTCAAATATTGTTAAGGAATATTACATAACACCTTAGTTTATGCTTTTCTACTTTGTATTGGAACTACGTCAGACGTAATTCCTATTTAAGAGGGGATACGTAGAAGCTTCTATGAAGTTCGGTCATATCATAATAAAATTTCTCATTTACCCTATGAGCATATAACTGGGGCAGAATTTTTGAAAGAATCTCAAAAAATTCATCAGAAGAGCATTTTCTTGCAAAGTCATATAACTGGGGCAAAATTTTTGAGGAGATCTCAAAAATTCTACCAAAAGAGAATTTTCTTTCATAACCAATTACTGGGGGGAGAACTTTTGAGAGGAACTCGAAATTCATGAGAAAATATTTTTATCATATACAAAGAAGCGTTAGAAAATTAGAATTTCTACACTAGGGCGGAAATTTTTGAGTGATCCACAAAAATTTCGATAAAATTGCATTCAGAACATAAGATCGACCTTCAAGTAAAGTTCAACGATAGGGCATGCTGGTCAACACAGAGACACATGTCAACCTCCCTTTTTATAAATTAATAATTTTTATTTAAATGTAGGAAAGGCATACACAAATGCAAGTGATCATTTGCATCGCATGAATAAGCATGCAATTTCCTTCCAATGAGATAAAAATCTAAGCTACTCTATTCTCAAACTCTAATTACATAGTCCAATATTATTTTTATTGTTTACCATTTTATATTTGGCGATTAAGGATTGCATTTATGCCTACTAACACTCTCATTCTTGCCTACTTATATTGTGATACCTACTTAAATTGCACGGCCTGCTGAAAATATATTTGCATACTATGTTGCACTGCATTGCCTACTGAAATTTGCATTCTTCCTACTATATTGAGCTACCTACAAAATTGCACTTGACCTACTATATTAGATTGTCCACTAAATATTGCGTTGCCTACTGAAAATTGTATGGCTTACTAAAATTACATTGCATACTCTATTGCATTTAGCCTACTAAAATTGTATTTGGCCTACTCTATTGCATGGCCTACTATATTTTATTTGGTCTACTATATTGCATTGCCTACTGAAAATTGCATTGGCTACTTAATTTTCAAAATCTCATGAAAATTGTGTTGCCTATTATATTTGCATTGCCTATTGAAAATCGCATTGCCTACTTAAATTACATGGCCTTCTGAAAATTGTGTTACCAACTATATTTGCATTGTCTACTAAAAATTGCATGGCCTACTTAAATTGCATTGTCTACATAAGTTGCACGACCTTCTGAAAATTTTATGGCCTACTGAAATTACATTTCATACTCCACTGCATTTGGCCTACTAAAATTGCATTTGGCCTACTCTATTGCATTCCCTACTATATTATATTTGGCCTACTAAAAAATTGCATGGCCTATTGAAATTGCATTACTTACTATCTTGCATCAAGCCTACTATATTTTCCTCCTAAATCATGTTGCCTACTATATTTGTCTATTAAATTGCCTTGCCTACTATTTTAGCTTTACTTAGTATTTAATGCTCCGAAGGCATCATAGTCTAAAGGCATCATTTTCATAGCCTACGGACATCATTTTATGGCGTAAGGGTTCAAATCTGTTTATCATACTTCGAAGGCGTCATAGTATAAAGGCATCATTTTCATGGCCTACAGAAATCATTTCATGGACTAAGAATTCAATTTCACGTGTCATGGCCCTAAGACATCATAGCCTAAGATGTCATCCTTACCGTTTTAAGGAAAATTTCATGGTTTAAATAGGAATTTGCATCATGTTTATAAATTATTTACCTGATATATAGGCTCTAACTATTTTATTTATTTGTATTATAAGCTACAGATCACAAGACTTGCAGACTATAAGCAAAATCAATTTTTCTTTCTAATTCACAAATACGACTTTTATTTTTTATATATCTGTCACAACATGATTCTTTGTATCTCCTCATATTGTTTGTATGATCCTCTACTCTTATTTATCTTCACTACTTGAGCCATTTGATATATTCACATTATTCATACAACCTTCTGCCTCAATCTTATTAATTCAAGCTACTATCACTTTATTCGAATGTAGAATTATAATGAGATGCAATGCAACACCATGAGATGATATGCCTCAAATATCAAGTAACCTTACAACTATATATACACAATACTGCTCGAGAATTCTTCGAGAGTTTGTGATCCATGGGGGATTCGTGAGGTCCATATACCGACACGAACAATCTCCACATGTCTGTGCGGACGATCTCAACGCACTATCATAAATTCAAACCATCCCTAGCACGGACGATCTCCATGTTCCCAACTTATAACCATAAAATGATCTCTCACGAAAGATCTCCACGTGTCAGATCTTTACTCATACTCAATCGCATGCCAATGCATGTGCACAATATAATATCAACAATGTAGGAGATGATGATGCATCTCAATAAATCAAATACAGTATGACATATAATCACCTCAACTATAATAATTATACGGGTTCAAATAAGAAGCTCACTCACACAAAATAAACCAAATCAATAATACATTAGCTAATGCCCATATTCTTTGGCATTCTCGGATTACAATCATTCATTTTATAGTAATAAACTTTCTCTTTATAACACTGAAACTCGTACCAATACCTGTAACACCATTGGTACGAGACCCCCATCTTTCTCCCTAACCTGTTATCTATTTCAATTTTTAATCTTTAATTAGAAATACATCCTTCTACGAAGTCTGAAAGTCTTAACATATCCCAAATGCCTAACACGTGTCACGATCCTCAAGATTTTGTCTTTCCCTTTCGTAAGGCTTCAAAAAGTTCCCAATATATCAAACATGCATTATTCGTAAGTAAATGAGTCCGTAGATACCCATATTACTATATGTCTAGCCTAGACCCAAAAACTCACCTCAAATCTAGAATCAATTACCTAAATCTCAAGCCTAGAATTAATTCTCAATTTTCTCCTAATAAATCTAATTATATTCAAAAGATACCATCCCTTAATATTTTAATATATACCAACATATCAAAACCAATTTAACTATGCGATACTCACAAATTTCCAACAAACTAACGAGTAAAATATAAGTAATTTTTTTATATTCTCTACCTTTTATTTCCCCCTCACGTTAAAGAAATATAAAGAAAATAGCATTAAGTTCTTGTTTCACTAATTATTGCAGGTTTTGAGAGCAAATTGGAAATTGTTGACATATAGATAAATGGATAGAAGTAACTTTTGTTTTCTGGTCCAATGAACAACTAACACACCTTGTCATCATTACATTCTCTTTCCCCACTAACTTTTCAATAAACAATTAATTTTGCATAGTAATTACGTGACCTGCAGCACATAATTTTTCATATTCATATACATTCAAGTTGAATGTTTAGCTGAAGCACACAAGTAATTCTCTGTCCACGCCGCAGGTAGGTTCTTCATCCCGTCACTTCTTTTATTTTCTCCTAAAAAATACAGATTATAAAATACTACTCCTATTTTATCTTACCTAAATATATGGACTTTAAGGGAGTAGTGGATATGACCCACTTCTAATTTAAAATAATAATTGTCTTTCGTTAATATTTAATTATCAAGAAATATAAATCACCATATAAATTAATTATTTAAAAGAATATCCTTCAACTAAATAATGATAGTTCAACGGATAGTTCAAAATTCTTATTTAAATTTTTTTAGAAAGAGTCAAAATAGTTTTAGTGCTAAAAACGACCTAACGGGTCGTTACATCATCTACCACTTAAACAAACATTCTTCCTCGAATGGTTAAGGATTAGAAAGTACCTGAACACTTAAAAAGCTGAGGATATCTAATCCTCATGTCTGACTCGGTCTCCCATGTAGCCTCCTCCACTGGACGATGCTTCCATTGAAAATTTACGGAAGCAATCTCTTTCGACCTCAACTTTCGAATTTTTCTATCCAACATTGTTACTGGCTCCTCATCAAAGGTCAAATTTTGATCAAGTAACACTAAGTCCTATTGATCACTTGAGCACCATCCTGATGATACTCCTTTAACATCAAAATATGAAATATAGGGTAAACACCGAAAAACCCAGGTGGCAAAGTTAACTGATAAGCAACCTCACCAATACGCTCAACATTCTCGAAAGGACCAATATATCTCGGGCTCAACTTTTCCTTCTTCCCAAACCTCATCACACCCTTCATGGGTGAAACCTTCAATAGAACCCGCTCTCCAACCATGAACTCTAAATCACGAACCCTTTGATCTGCATAACCTTTTGGCCTAGTCTGAGTCATAAGAAGCCTATCCTGAATCAACTGGACCTTATCCAAGGACTCCTTCAATAGATCTGTACCCCACAGGCTAACCTCAAATGCATCAAATCAACTAATTGGAGATCGACATCTCCTACCATATAAATCCTCAAATGGTTCTATCTCAATGCTCGAATGATAACTATTGTTATATGCAAACTACGTCAAAGGTAAAAACTGATCCCAATAACCACCAAAGTCGATGACACACGCCCGCAACATGTCCTCAAGGACTTGAATAGTCTGTTCAGACTGACCATCAGTCTGAGGGTAAAATATTATACTAAGATCCACCCTAGCACCCAACTTATTCTTCATAGACTGCCAGAAATGAGATGTAAATTATGTGCCACGATCTCAAATGATAGAAATAGGCACCCCATGCAAGTGAACTATCTCCCGAATGTAGATCTTGGCTAACTTCTCTGAATTATAGGTAGTTTGAACTGGTACAAAGTGCGTAGACTTAGTCAATCGATCCACAATGACCCATATAGCATCAAACTTACCCAAGGTATACGACAATCCTACCACAAACTCCATAGTAATACGCTCCCACTTCCACTCAAGTATGGGCATCCTTTGAGTCACACCTCCAGGCTTTTGATGTTCATACTTCACTTGATGACAATTTAAACATCGAGACAAAAAATCTACTATTTCCCTCTTCATACAACACCGCCAATAATGCTTCTTCAAGTCACGATACATCTCAGTAGCACCCGAATGAAGAGAGTACCTTGAACTATGAGCCTCTTCTATGATCAGTCTAGTCAAATCACATGTTCGAGGAACATAAATACGACATTTTATACTCAAAACTCTCTCAACATCAAGAATTGCCTCCTTGGCTTCTCCTTTTAACCTAGTCTTGAATATTACACAAATCACCATCATTAAATTATTAAGCACGAATCTGCTCCAATAAGGACAACCTTAACTCCATGTAAGCCAAAACTCTACCAGGTTATGAAATATCAAGTCGCACAAAGCTATTGGCTAAGGACTGGACATCAATGGCTAAAGGACGCTCTTCAACTTGTAATAAGTCTAGACTATCCATACTCACTGTCTTTCCACTTAAGGCATCTGCTACCATATTCTTCTTACCTGTATGATAAAGAATAGTCATGTCATAGTCTTTAAGAAGCTCCAACCATCTCTGTTGCATCAAATTAAGATCCCTGTGATTGAATATATACTGGAGACTGCAATGATCCGTGAATACCTCACAATGCACACCATAAAGGTAATGTCTACAAATCTTGAACGCGAATACTACAGCTGCCAAATCCAATTTATGAGTAGGGTAGTTCTTCGCGTAAACCTTCAACTGCCTCGAAGCATAAGCTATCGCCTTTCCCTTCTATATTAATGCACAACCAGGACCAATTTGAAAAGCATCACAATATAGAATAAGACTTTCTCCCTCTACAGGTTGAGTCAAAATCGAGGGAGTAGTCAATAAAGTTTTGAGCTTTTGAAAACTTACCTCACACTCATCAAACCATTGGAAAGGCACTTCCTTCTGGGTCAATCTAGTTAATGGGGATGCAATGGATGAGAACCTCTCCACGAATTGCTGATAATAACCTGTAGAAACTCCGAATATGAGTAACTGAAGTAGGTCTAAATCAATCTCAAATTGCCTCAATCTTCTTCAGATCCACCATAATACCCTCTTTGGATACTACATGCCCCAAAAATGTCACCGAACTAAGCCAGAAGTCACACTTTATAAACTTTGCATAGAGTTTCTTCTCCTTCAGAATTCCAAGCACAATCCTCAAATGATGCTCATGATCCTCCCTACTATGGGAGTATATCAATATATCATTTATGAAGACAATAACAAATGAATCCAAGTATGGTCTGAACACTCCATTCATCAAGTCCATAAAGGTTATTGGGGCATTAGTTAACCCAAAAGACATTACCAAAATTCATAATGGCCATAACATATCCGGAAAGTTATCTTAGGGACATCCTCTGCCCTAACCTTCAATTCATGATAACCGCATCTAAAGTCAATCTTGGAGAAAACTAAAGCACCCTGAAAATGATCAAATAAATCATCAATACGAGGTATCAGATACTTGTTTCTGATGGTAACCTTGTTCAACTATCGATAGTCAATACATATACGCATAGATCCATCCTTCTTCTTCACAAATAAAATTGGATGACCCCAAGGAGATACACTCAGCCTAATAAACCCCTTGCTTAACAAAACCTGCAACCGCTCCTTCAACTCCTTTGATTTGGCCGGTGCTATACAATAAAGAGGAAAAGAAATGGGTTGAGTGCCCAGTTCTAAGTCAATACAAAAATCAATATCACAGTTAGGTGGAATACCTAGTAAATCAGTTAGAAAGACCTCTGAAAACTCACTCACCACTGGAATAGACTCAAGCATAGGACTCTCCACACTATTATCTCGAATATTTACCAAATAAGACAAACATCATCTCTCCACCAAGCGACGAGCCCTAAGAAACGATATCACCATTTTTAGAGAATAAGTAAAAGAACCTCTCCACTCTACTGTAGGGATCCTAGGCATAGCTAATGTAACTGTCTTAGCATGGCAATTCAAAATCATGTGATGGGGATATAACCAATCCATTCTGAGAATAACATCAAAATATATCATATCTAAAATCTTCAAATCTATGTATCATATCCCATTAAAGTAGCCATACACGATCGATATACCCGATCTGCCACTATAAAATCCCCAACAGGAATAGAAACATGTATAGGCAAATCAAGAGACTCACATGACATATCCAAACTTGAAGCAAAATATATGGACACACAAGAATACATAGAGCCTAGATCAAATAATACAGTAGTTTATCGATGACAAATCAAAATAATACCTATGATAACAACATTTGAAGTCTCTGCCTCTGGCCTACCCAAAAAAGTATAACAATGGGCACGACCGCCCTCAGACTGTGAACCTCCAAGATCACCATCTCACCAAAATGGGAACCACCTCTACTAGAATGAGAACCACCCATATCACTCTTTGCACCTCCCCTAGTCAAAGGTTGTGCATCCCTAGAAGTCAAATCCTAAGAACACTGATGTTAACCTTATACTGAGCGATGGACATACCTTTCTACTGAAAACCCTTAAACTCAGCCCTCTTAAGCTCCATCTCACTGCATGGAACAAACTTATCTAAAAATACCTGAGTAAACTAAGTCTATGAGAGTGGAGACGATCCAGCTGGCCTACTACTAATATAATACCTGCACCACTGCTTGGCCGGCCTAGTCATCTGAAATGTTGGGTAGTCAACTCCATGAGACTTCACTAATCTAAGGTTATGCAACCTCTCATGACAGTTGACTATAATTTCATATGCATTCTCATTCAAGTCACCATTATAGATCAAAGGATTCATTATTGTGAACCTCCCAAACATCTTTTGCTCATCGGTGCTCATCGCAGGCCTATTAGACAAATGTGATGCAACCCATAGAAATATAATACTATCTAAATAGGGAGTTGTAGCAGCAACTGGATGAGTGCCTAGAGTTTGAGAACTTGGAGCAACCATTTGATCTGGAGTTTGACCTCCAACAAGAGTCTGTAAGCCATCATAGATAACGGACAATGTTCCTGCTTCAGCCATACCCTCTAAGAGTCCTAGCATACAAACCAAGGTATCCTGAAGTACGGGAGTGGTAATAAAACTAGGTGAATCCTGAGCTGGTACATACCCCTCAACATGATCCTGCACATCTTCATGAATCACATCTTCATCTAGGGATACTTCCCCAGCATGGCCCTGAGTGGTTGTCGGTACTTGGCCTCCCACATGCACGGCAACACAACCTCTACCGCAACCTCTACCTCACCCCTACCTCTACCACGTGTAGTAACCCTAGAGGCAGGTACAGGAATAGGATCTTGATCACCACTAGCAGATGTATGATTCCTCACCAACTGTGAGACAATGAGACAACAACATTAGAACTCTAATAGAGTCAAGTGTGCACGACAAGGAATAAATGAATAGAAGTTTTCTAAATGTCCTATATCCTCTCAAAGATAAGTATGGACATCAATATACCGATCCGCAAGACTCTACTAGGCATTGCTTTTGTACTCGTGAGACCGATGAACCTACGTCTCTGATACCAAATTGTCACGACTCAAATTTACAAGTCGTGATCGCACCTATGTTTCCAACCGATAGGTAAACCAACCCAAATATTTTATTAATTTAGTAAAATAAATAAAGTAAGATGATAGGTGTCAAGTAGAATATCCACACACTAAGTCTGTCATAAATATGAAATGTGGAAAGCTAAATACCATCCAAGAATTGGTGACATAAGAACAAGAGCTTCTAAAATATGATGTGAATATGGAACTAAAATGACCAGTTTAGATATGATAAATATCCTATCTGAATACTAAAATAACAGAATAAATGAAAGATAGTGGGAGATGTGGGCCGCGGTGAGCTTCTTGGTTGTTCCGCAGCCCATACCTCCCTCTATTTTTTTATTTATTCTGTTATTTTAGTATTCATACATGATATTTATTATGTCTAAACTGTTCATTTTAGTTCCATATTCGCATCTTATTTTAGAAGCTTTTGTACTTATGACACCTAATCTTGGATGGTATTTAGCTTTCCACATTTCATATTTATGACAGACTTAGTGTGTGGATATTTTACTTGACGCCTATCATCTTACTTTATTTATTTTACTAAATTAATAAAATATTTGGGTTGGTTTACCTATCGGTTGGAAACATAGGTGCGATCACGACTTGTAAATTTGGGTTGTGACATTAATATTTAATAAAAATCTTTCACTTAGTTGGTATCAAAGTATTTTTATTACAAATTTCCTTCTTTTAAAATTAAATAAATAAAGACCTTTTCTTTACTATTTGCTATATTTTTTAAAACACCCACATAATTATAAGATTCGGCCGAGTATTACCTTTGTAGACCTCGAAAGGTTCCTAACACCTTTCTTTTGAGATAATTTGAACCCTTACACGAACTCTGGTTATGTTGACCTTTTTAATTAATTTTGTTCATAATTTAGAGTAGAATAGAGCCCTAACGTGCCTTTAATTCGTTAGATGACGACTCTTCTCTTTTTAAAATCCTAAAAAGATTTGTCACATCATTGCAATCCCATTTTAAGAAAAATAGGGCGTGACAGGGGTACCTATCTCTATTGTGTCTTATAGAGGTAAGAAGTTTTCCTCACATTTTTGGAGCTCTATGTAAGAGTGGATGGGTACCAAGCTTGAGTTAAGTACCATTTTTCATCCTTAGACTGATGAGAAGTCTGAGTAAACTATTCAGGTGCTTGAGGCATGCTTTATGTTTGTATTATAGACTTTGCTGGTTATTGGGACCACTTCTTACCCCTTACGGAGTTTACCTAAAACAACAGTTACCATTCCAGCATTCAGATGGCACCATTTAAGGTTTTGTGTGGAAGGAGATATAGATCTCATGTTGGATGATTTGACATATTTGAGGTACGACCTTGGAGTATAGATTTGTTGAGGGATTCACTGGATAAGGTCAGTTTGATTCAGTAGCATCTTGTGACAGCCAAGAATAGGCAAATGATATAGGGTGATAGGCATGTTCATGATGTGTCATTTGATATTAGTGAGCGAGTTTTTCTCAAGGTATCAACCACTAAGGTTTTGGTAAGAAAGGGAAGCTCAATCTGAGGTTTATTGGTCCCTTTCAAGATTTTGGAGGATCAGACTGCAGAATCCGATTTTAAATGAGACAAACAAAAAAGGAAGTCTAGAGAGGTAGCCTATAGGTTAGCTTTACCTCCAAACCTTTTGTTGGTTCATCCCGTGTTTCATGTTTCAATGTTTAAGCGATACCATCATGATAACTCTCATATGATTCAGTGGGTCTCGGTTACATTGGATCAGAATTTTTCCTTTGAGGCGGAGCCTGTTACTATTTTGGATAGACAGACTAGAAAGATGAGATCCAAGCATATTGATTCAATGAAAATACAGTAGAGGAACTGGCCAGTTGAAGAGGATATATGGAAGGTTGATTCTGGTATGCGTAATAGATACCCCCAGCTTGTCACCTCATCAGGTACCTTACTTTGCTTTTCGTTTGAGGACGAACGCGTGTTTTAGTGCTAGATAGTGTAATATCCCATTTTATGATAAATTACTTTTGTGTGTAAAATAACAATTTCTCCCTTCCCCTTATTGTTTTCATGCTTATTATCTATTTGGAGAATGATTAGTGTGGTCCTTGATGCGATCGAGTGAAATTTTGATAATTTTGAGCCTTTTGAGTTGAGGTGTATTGACATAGTTGACTTTAGTCAACATTATGAGATCCAAGTATCAGATAGTGATTATGTCAGTTCCATTGTATTCAAAATATTGATTTTAGTCTAGTAGGGTGGTTGGTTAGAACCTTGAGACCATAGGTTGAATTTGGGGTATTTAGGCGAGAAGTTGGAAGTTTAGGCCTTAATAGAAGGTCTAAGAGGGTATTTTATTCATAACAATCTTTTTTGGATATCCAACAATTTCACTGATTCTAAAATGTCGAATTTAGTGGAGTAGCATATTTAGTTTATTTTATTTTGGACTCTGAATGAATTGCGAGGGTCCGACCGGAGACTTTGTGAACCTTGCATTTTTTGGTTTCTGGTGCAGATGTATTCCTCTTCGCAATCGCGGCCAAGAGGCCGACTTTCGCAAATAATTGAACATGCGTGTTCTACACGATTGCGGCATGCCAGCCCACATTTGCGAGGAGTGAGCTCTCATGTGCTCCACAATCACGTCAGTGTTCCCACGTTCACGATGCACTATCCCTATACACTCCGTGATTGCAGGGGTTAGTGGCCCCCAATTGCGATGGGTAAATTGCGCCTGAATAGTGTCAACTTCGCAAATTCTCCCCATTTTTCGTAACCCACCATTTTCAATAAATTAAAGCTTAGGAGAGACAATTTTTGAAGTAATCTTTGAGAAAAACTTGTGTGGGTAAGTTTCTTTATCAATTCCTACCATTTTCATTTTCCAAAACTCTTTAAAAATTAAGATTTCACATGGATTTTGGGGATATTCCCCCAAATTAGAAAATTTATTCTTTTATTTTAGACTCCATTCTTACTTGTTTTAATGGTTTTTTCAACCATTAACTCCTTTTTTATTTGTAGAGAATGATTTTCAAATAAAGTTTTGATTTTAACTTTTTTGATTTTGGAAAGATTTTTGGACGATTTTAACTCCGGTTCCTAACTTTAGCAATATGGATATCGCCTTTTGATGAATACTTTCCATTCTTGATAGTTGTGAATTGATTCGAAGTCGGTGTTTGAAGAAAAAGCTTTACTAAAGTGGTTCAAGTGAAGTTTTCAGCCTTCGATCTAGGTTTGGCATATCCTTTTTCTAGAATGGGTTGGGTAGTTAATTGTTCTTATGAATTAGGATATGGGATGGGATCGTACTACAGGATTGAGGTATTGCAAATTGTAAACTTTTCTATTTCGCCTACATGGGAGTTTTTTTTATAGTGTTTGCCCGTATAGGGGCTTGTTTATTGTGATTAGCCCGTGTGGGAACCGTATGTGATATCATTGAGAGCATGTGATCTATGAGATTATCCGTGAGAGGAATTTTGAGCTAATTATTTTTATGTGTTGATGTGAAATGCCCGCGAGAGGGGCTTGAGATTAGTTTTATTACTCCTTAACATGAAATAAATGTTTTTCAAAAGATAAATGCATGTCTCAAATGATTTCTTCCACTATTGTTTCCATAAGAGGGAGTATATTATGATTTATTGAGATTTGAGGGTTTGAGCTCTTATTATGCATCTATTGAGTTGATTATGCCTATGTGTTGTATGTGTTGTGATACATTCATCATATCATTGTTCATGGGAAGTTGAACTGTGGAAGTACTATTTTTTGAGGAAAAAAATGAGACACCTTATATATATCCTTGACCACGAGCTAGATGATAAGTTGATGAGATATTGAGATCATGAGATTTGTTATATAGACTCTGATTCTACCATGGGTCCTTGTCTTGGGATCTAGAGGCTCGACAAGGTGTATACGACAGGTTGTGCAACAGTCTTGATTCCACCATATTATTTCATCATTGCATTGCATTGGCTATCTCTGTTATCATGAATCTTACCTTCTAATATGAGTATTTATGTGTAGTTTTACCTGCTTACTTTACTCACGTTGTTCTTATATAAATTGTTAAAATTGATGCCAGAATGGGACTTTTTTGTATGCAGCTGGAAGAGTTTCGTAGTTTATTAATCATCTATCTTATACTCATCAGTCAGACCTACTAAGTACATGTGGAATGTACTCACTCCCTACTTCTGTGATTTTGATGCAGATCTTAGTCAGGATGTTTCTCATGGTGGCTGAGCAGATCTAGCAGATTGTGTCCATTCAGAGCCGTGGTGAGATCTTGTTTCCCTGATTGTCATTGGATATATCGATCTCTTTTAGTCTTTATATTTGATTTCAAAGACGTGATGTATTTCAGAATTCTAAGTTGTAGTAGATGCTCTTTATGCTTATGATATCAAATTTTGGGAACTTCTTTGTTGTGTCTCATTTTTCTTTCATTTATGGATTGACTCCATTCTAGGAGTCTTATATGAGAGTTGATTATCTTTTTCTTTTATATCTGAGATATTTGTTGATTTAGAATGTTAGGATTACACACCATGTTAGGTTTTGGGTATGTTCCATCATGACCTCGGCTTTTAGGTCATGACAACATGACACAAGATTTTGGGAAGGTTTTGTCATATGATGATTCCGTAATTCTTAAAACATGCTTAGTTTTTATTTCTTCTCTTATTTTGCATTTACCCTTGTCGAGGGTTGTTGAGGCTTACTTGTCTTGGTGGGATAAGATAGGTATCATCACACTCAGTTTTTGGATTGTGATAAATAGTCACAACCAATCATGAACAAAGCACCTTCATAGTTATGGAGTTTTTACTTTTATTTTTCAATAATTATAGCAACATTTACAGAATATTATAATCTCTACAACAAAGAAAAAAACCTTCGCACTTGACCATGGCCTATGAGAAAATAGAACTTTTCCCTTTTTTGCTTTGCTCATTTAGACGATCATCCTTCAAATTCTTTGCGGATAGTAATTTCTTCTGAACTCTTTTAATTGATCATTTTATTTTTTTCATTTTTTCTCTATTGTATACGTGAAAGTTAGAGTTCTCCTATCGAGGTTCGTTGTTCATTGATTTAGCAGGCTACTACAGGCAGTTTGTGGAGGGAGTTTCTTTGGCAGCAGCACCTTTGACTAGATTGACTCAGAAGAATGTCCCTTTCCAGTGTTTTGATGAGTATGAGGTGAGCTTTCTAAATCTCAAGGCCTTTTTGACTTCAGCTTTGATTTTCACTCTTCCTGTTGAGGGCCATAGGTTTACGGTCTACTGTGATGCTTCTAGTGTCGGCTTGGGTTGTGTGTTGATGAAGCAGGGCAGAGTTATTGCATATACCTCTAAGAAGCTGAAGATTCACAAGGAGAACTATCCCACTCATGACTTGGAGCTCGTAGTGGTAGTATTCACGTTGAAGATTTGGTGGCACTACTTGTATGCAGTCCATTGTGAGGTATTCATCGGTCATCGTAGTCTTCATAACATTTTAGCCAAAAGGACCTTAAGTTGAGATAGCGAAAGAGGCTGAATGTACTGAAAGACTACAATATGATAATCTTTTATCACTCGGGCAAGGCAAATGTAATAGTAGATGCCTTGAGCTGGACGTCAGTAAGAATGGGAAGTTTGTCTTTCTTAGCCATGGAAGAGTGACCTTTGTCTTTGGACCTCCAATTCTTAGCTAACCGAAAGGTTTGACTTGAAATTTTTGAGTCTAGAAGGGTTCTTTCTTGCATAGAGGCTAGGCCATATTTGATGGAGCAGATTTGGATGCAGTAGTCTAATGACCCGAGGTTGAGGGTGATTCTAGATAGGGTGCTTAGCGGTGAGGCCAAGAAGGCGCCTTAGATACAAAGGGTGTTTTAAGGATTGAGGATCATATTTGTGTTCCTAGAGTTGGAGATTTGGTCAAGTTGATTATGGAGGAGTCTCATTGTTGTAAATACTCTATCCATCTCGGTGCAGCAAAGATGTATCATGATTTAAGGTAGCACTACTGGTGGTATGGGATGAAGAAGAACCTTACAATATTTGTGGCTAGGTGCTTGAATTATTAGTAGGTGAAGTACAAGCACCAGAGTCCAGGTGGTTTTATCCAGCGGCTACCCATTTCATAGTGGAAATGGCAGCAGATAACTATGGACTTTGTGGTAGGATTTCCATGTACCTATCAAAGATGTGATGCTATTTATGTCATCGTTCATCGATTAACCAAGTCTTCTCACTTTTTACCAGTTTAGACTTCCTACATTTTAAAGTGGCTAGATTAGATTTATATTTGGGAGATTTTTCATGGAGCGTCAGTGTCTATCATTTCAGATCATGTTACTCAGTTTATTTTTGGAGGTCTATTCTGCGAGAGTTGGGTACTGGGGTTGAGCTCAGCATAACCTTTTATCCGCATACTGACTGTCAGTCTGAAGGATAATTCAAGTCTGGGAGAACATGCTTCGGGCCTGTATTATTGATTTTGGTGGTTAGTGGGACCATTTCTTGGCTTTGGTGGAGTTTGCATATAATAATAGCTACTATTTGAGCACCGAATTATTGCATAGTTCTATGGATAGTGTCTGTGTAATCCAGGAGCGACTCTATATTGCCTAAAGTAGACAGAAGATCTATTTTGATCGGAGGTTACGTCCCATAGAGTTCATGGTTGATGATGGTGTGTTTCTCCGAGTGTCTCTCATGAAGGGTGTGATGAGATTTGACAGGAAGAGCAAGCTTAACCCTAGGTTTGTTGGCCCTTTTTCTAAGGTGTATTAGAGAGGTGTCTTATGAGTTATCCTTACCTCCAGCTCTCTAAGGTGTTCACCCTATTTTTCATGTCTCTATGTTAAGATGGTATTTCCAGATGAGTCTCACGTGATCCAGTGGTATTTAGTTCAGCTTGATAAGTCTTTAGTATTTGAGGAGGAGCCTGTGGACATTCTAGACAAGAAAGTTAGGAAGCTGAGGGCTAAGGAGATCCCATCAATCAAGGTTCAGTAGAGGCATTGTCCGGTCGAAGAGGCTACTTGGGAGGTCAAGCTTGACATGCGGACTCAATATCCTCACCTTTTTGAGCCTTCAGGTACTTCCTTTTCTTTTACTTTTGAGGAAAAAAGTTCTTTTATTAGTGGATGTTGTAATGACCCTCATGGTCATTTCCTTGCATTATGTTTTTTTTACTATTTTGCACCTTCCCATACCTTTCTTGTGGTATTTGTGTGCTACAGGGATGGGTGAAATGCTTTTTGAGGTGGTCGGGAGTGAGTTGTGTGAGGTTTTCATTTTTTGAGAGCTTTTTAAGTGAAAGAGTTGACTTTAGTCAACATATGAAAAATCTGATGTCATATGAGAATTCTATCAGTTTCATTAGCTTCGAAAGATCTATTTTGGGCTATTAACATGGTTGATTTGGGTCCTGAGACCTTTGGCATGAGCTTGAGCCATTAGGCATTTTAGTTTAGAAAGTTATGCAAAGGGTTGACTTCGCTCAACATTCTTAGCACACACACTCGGATATAAATTTTGTCAATGCGACTAGCTCCAGAATACCGAATTTGGTCTAGAATGACCTTTGGTTTGGATCCCAAGGTGAACGGGATGAGTTTGTGGCTTTTGACATTTTTTTGGTTTTTGTTCATTTTGCTTTAGTGTTGACTTGGGTCAAGATTTCATTGAAACAACCTCCGTTGGTTAATTCTCAATTCCATTAAGCCAGAAATATCGTATCTAATTAGGTAGCATTTTTTTCATTGGCGAATGAATCTCAAGGTTCGATTCATAGCTTAGAGCATTTTAGCTCTAACTATTGTTGAAGCAGTTGCTGGTGCAGCAGCTCATGAGGAGCCTTGGCTCGCACCAGCGACTCTTCTCCTGCAGAAGAGTTATCGCACCTATAGATTGGGTGACATCTACCGACTTCACGCCTGTGGAGCTTGGTCCACATCGGTGGTATCGCACCTACGAGCTTCTCTCCACACCTGTGAAGCCTAAGGCCAGTGTAGACCTACGCTCCTACGGGTCTTCCTCACTTTCGCGGCCCCTCACTGGTGACCTATGGTCCCCAATGCGGGATCGCTGACTATTTTAAATAGGTTCTTCCTCCTTTAGTCTGAGTGTGAGAAATCATTTCTTCCATTGTTAGATCTCCGCTTACGTGGGGATTCCTCAATTCTTCACCATTCTTGTTGATTCCAAGTTAAATTCCTTCTTTTTCATTTTCTAATTCCAATTCTAGCTTCATTTTTACATTCAATGATCGATTGAAGCCTTAAAATTCTTGATTTCTAATTTCCTTAAAGTTTTGTATTTGGACCATTTGAGGTCCAAATTGACCCCCGTCTTCACCCAATTTTTGAGCATGTGATCCTCACCTCGAGCAAAACATAATGGCAGATTTTGAATTTTGTTTTATTGTTGATTTTAATTTTTGACCCAATTTCCAACTCAAATTTTGTTGCATCGATATGGCTATCATTAGTCCTATTTTGACTTGTATATTCTGTTCTTGATAGCGTGACAGCATTCTGAGGATCTTCGAAAGTGAAAAGCACCCAAATAGAAGTTCAAGTGCGGTTCCTACCTTAAGGTTGGTTAGGGCTTCTTCTTTTTAGATTTGGCTTAGAGGGTTTTTATATATAATGAGTATTATGATCGTTAGCAAGGTTTTAGGATGAGATTTAAACTTGCATGGTCCTTAGACTTTGAATTGGCCTTGGGTGATTTAGCTTAGCTTTTAGCTGATAAGCCTTAGCTTAGATTGATCCTTAGACTCGATTGACGTATTTAGATCCTTCGAATGTTTTTAGGTGATATGGAACTTAGTCTTGTACATTCTTGAGTGTGTCAGAATGTTTGGGTGCCTTGGTGTTTTCTTTTTTGGTTTTATAGCTTTGTTATTGTTCGGTTGGGCCTGAGGCATTGTACTTGGACTGGCTGGAGTTCTAGGTTAGTACTACTGCTCTGAGATGGGTGTCTATCTAGTTGTTGTTGGATGTGACTTATGTGACAATAGTTTGATATTGATTGGTTTGCATTCATGCATATTACATGTACATTTGGAATGTTTTGCTTTTGGTAAAGAAAGAAAAGACGGCTTTCAAGGCTTTTTAAATGGTTTCTCTATAATTTCTACTTGTTGTGCTCCTGTACCAGTGACACCAACTCCTTGGTTGGATTTTCTGGTATAGTTTTGTCTTTTCAATCAATTTTAGGCCCATTTTTTATATTTTGTATCGTACTTACATATCTATGCTATAAGCCTATTCTTTTCATCTCTATTTCTTTTTTCACTTTTTGTCTATAATTATAATGTTGTCTTCCACATTGGAGTTTAGGTTTGCCTACTGGGGGGTTATAGTATGAATTATCGTGGCCTGATTTCGGATCATGACGACATGGTTAATAGTATATATCCCAACAATCTTCCACTTATACTTTTAACCATCATAATTGTTATAATATATTATATCTAAATGCACGGCTAATAATATATAATCTAGCAATCTCTTAATTAGATGTTTAACATTGACAATTTTTAGAATATTATGTCTAAACGCATGATTAATAGTATATACATTGCCAAAAGAAGGGAATAGCCTTAACATACCTTTCAACTGAATCCCCAACGGTGTTGCTATGAATCTTTACCAAGCAAATGTAATGCAACAAATGTGAGAATCAAAAAGCTGCAAAAATGAGTCATAACAAATCAGTAAGGCATCAATGTCACACTCGCGACCATCCAAGTCCAAATCATAAAATTAGTCCAATAAGAATGATAAACAACAGCTATATCCAATAAATATATTTCAATAACATCTCAAAGGAGCAACAAGCTCCCGAGGCAACATAACGAGGCATACTTCACTTAGCTCAATCTAATAACTATCATACGTAACGCTATCCCCTCCAGCACCTTAACACCATTAGTACACAACAATAGTAACCAAATATAGTAAGATAAAGGGGTTGTCCAAAGTCACGGTATCCAAACACCACTCCATGGCTCGAAGACCGTAAAAATGATATTAAAATACATAATTATGAAGGAAGGTCATAGGGGGGACATTTCCTTGACAAAAAGGACTGAATTCCGAAGCTGAACAACCTACCTCCTTGAAGTAACAACAAACAAAGCAAAAACCAACAAGAAACTACTACAAGTCATCGGCAAGTATGACTTTTCATAACTATGAGCTTAGAATCTCGTTTTGACAAACAGACAAGTGTACATGATCCTTACCTTTCCAATATATATTCATAGCTACTTCCAAATACTCAATAAACACCTGATATCTCGCTGCCACAACGCCCATGAAGATACGCCATAAAATCGATAGGGAAAATTATAACAAGATGACGAGCTCACTATGTAGAGCAACTTCCGTCAAACTTCCAAGTTGAAAGAATCAATATCCATGAAGAATTTAGGGACTTTCCATCTGATTTTATATGAATTTTTGTTGATTTGTCTGAGTTAAAATGAAGCTTGAATAGCTTATATACCGATATAGTGGCTAGGGGCCTACCTTGACATGCCTGCTTGTGCAGTTTTACGAAAATGGGAATATCTCTATTGTGAAATCGTATGGATGAACGGTTTAGTGCGTTGGAAACTAGATTCGTAGACCTTCTATTTGATAGGTCATAGGACTTCTAACTTTTTATAGATTAGGAGAAAAGCTCTGAGACATTTGACCCGAATTTCAAAGAATCTTTAAGACAACTTGTGATAACTTCGACAATTTTTATTTTTTAACTTGTTTGACTTCAAAACTTGAGATACGACCCTTGAACAATTGGAATAGGTCATACCACATCCTTATTAACTTATTAATCACTCTTTATCTTTCCACAAAGGTACGGATTAATTTAGACATTTTAAAAAGTCGGGGTGTTACATTTTTATTTTGCATAATCAATTATTCTTATCTAAATAACTCATATGATTGTGGAAACATCATATTGAGATAAATCGTTCAAACTTTTGAAAAAAATTGAGTGATGCTTTAGGAACTGAGTGCATATTAGAATCTGAGTATCTATAATTCCATGAAAGCTATAAACTGTTCACCCCATTGTGGGGACTCAATCTTAGTGATTTAAACTTATAAGTTTACATCTCTTAGTTATTATTGTAGATTCTAGTTTTAGTTATACAAACTCTTTTAAACTCTTACATAATAGATATCACACCATCAAACTGGTATTCGTCCAATTTATATCGTTTTCTTTCTATTTTCTGTGAGATTTGACTCCAACTTTGTCTGAATTATTATATATGTATACGATCATTTTACGTCATCTTAGGGTGTAATCTTAAGTGCATTATAATGCCTCTTTATTTTGCCTAGTGCAATGAACTTTTAACTAAACTCCTTGACCTTTATTACATCTTCAATGGTAGAAATCTGTTGAAAAAATGTTATCATAAGTAGTCTTACTCCATTCTCTTAAGAGTTGATTTAACCTTTTTCAACTTTGCATGAAACTAAGCGAAGGGTTTTGCTGCATATATATTCTATGAACCAATTTTATTTGATAAATTTCTTAAACTGATGATGCTTGGTCTAGAAATTAAGAAATTTAAATGACTTAATAATTGGCTCTTCATGGGAGTCACATACTACATGAAGTGGTGAATAGCCTAGTCTTGCCTAATCAAGTATTGCATCTCACTGGATGGGAATAAATTCTTGATTACAAAAAAATCTTGTCCAACCTCTTGAATTGACAATCTTCTTCCAACCTTCCATTCCATTCCCAAAATACTTAATTTCTGATAAAGCACGTGTTAAAAAACCTTGCAAAGTCAATTGTTTCTTGGTAACTAACAGCCCTCTTAGTTTCTCTTCATCTGACAAAATTGAATTAAAATGAATCACCTCCCACTGACCATGAGACTTGAATATTAATTTAAAGTTGTTCAATAGAGTCCCATATGTTTAGTCTCTCTCCAAATGTGCATTTAGCATATACGAAGTTATAATAACCTCTTGGTTTAGCACTATGTGGGCGAACTTCGTAGTGACCTGTTGCTCTGCTAGCCACTCTGCCTTCTTATTTTATTTCTTAAATTGCTTTATTTTCACATTTTTGTCAAATATTGAATCAATAAAAAATTGGCTTATATATTTATAAAATTGGGGTAGGTGTCATCACAACCTTTGATTTTTGGATCGGGACACAAATATACTATCTTATGCTATAGTACTATTATAAAATTATTTTGTACATATATAAATCTTGTTATAATATAGATAGTAATCCAAATCTTATTTCTTTCACTGTTTTAGGAAAAAACAAATTTTAATACAATTATTACTTTATGAAATGTGAGAAAATATTTAAAAAGATTAATTCCACATAAATATAAAAATATATATTATCACATTTATAAGAATTTTTTTAACTTATCTTATTAAATGTTTTGTAAGAAGGGGAGTATTGGGGTAATTGATAAAATTATTGGCATGTGACCAGAAGGTCACAAGTTCAAATCTTGGAAACACAGTCTCTGGCAAAAATGCAAGGTAAGGCTACGTACAATAGGTTGTTGTGGTCGGGCCCTTTCATGGACCCTGCGCATAGCGTGAGCTTTAATGTACCGAGGTGCCCTTTTTATTAAAAGTTTTGTAAATTAAACAATGAATCGAGTTTTTTGATGGCAATAAATAATTTTTGCTTCTAAATATTAGTTTCTTTTGAGGAACAATTTCATTTTAAATTGAATTTTTGATCTGGCTGAACATAGTGATGCTTTAGTCATTAAAAGTTGAGAGTTATTTACTTTTTTTTTAATGTTTAGTGTTTTCTTTTTCTTAAACATGTCTTATATTGTCACGATCTGATTTCTCGACTCATGATGGAGCCTATTATAACCCACTAGTAGGTAAGTCAATCCATAATCCAGAACAACAAGTAACGTGCATGATGGGTAGAAACAACAAATAACAAGATACAATTTAAAGAGCACAGCGGAACAAGGGGAAACTGAGCAAATAAATACAACACAAACTGAGATCCACTCCAAAACTGGGTATTCGCATGTACAGAGCTACTATAACAGAGTACAAGTCCCAAAAGTGGATCAAAAATATACAAACTAGCCAAAAATATAAATAGAAGGAGAAGGACTAATCTAGGACGCCATAAGCTCACCCTCATTCTATGATATCCCTACAGCAAGCTCAAACTCAATGCTGATAGCTGATAATCAGACCTGCATCATGAAAATATATGCAAAGTGTAGTATGAGTACTAAAACAACAAGTACCCAGTAGGCATCATAGGCCGACTATCTTGATAAGTAAAGACAGTATGAAAAGTGAGAATTAACACTACAGAGGCCAAATGAACGGAATTCTAATAAGGAATGCTCAAGAGTCTAGGAAATAATAGAAATGTAAACTAATAACTAATTATAATGCCACGACTCAAGCTAGACCATAGATGTGACACGGCGATTAGAATTTTGAAGAACTGAAATCAAGCCTCTTAGCTTACATAGCGTGCAATCGAAAGAAAACTTTAAATGCAGAAGATAGTCTCAAGCATAAAAATCTCGATATAAGAGAATTCAATCATAATAGCATAAAATGAACCAAACATACTCGTGTAGTTCGACAATGCCACTACTAGACTTAGATGGGGGCGAAGGACAAACCCTATCTCACCCAAAACATAAGAAAATGAAGTAGTCTAAACATGAAGAAATAGCATAGCGGGTTCGCCCTCGAATCATAAGGACTCACCAAAATAACAAACTCCAAATGGAAATCGAAACTAGCCACATGGATAGGTGGGAATGTCATGACCTATATTATTTATAGGGAAAAGTATATCACTACTAAAAATAGTTCAAAAAATGATGGAAATATTAGCGACGGAATGCGTCGCTCAAAAAAGCAACGGACTTTGAGACCCTATCCGTCGCTATGTTTTGTATATATTGTTTTATAATTTTTTTAATAAAAAGTGAAGGATAGGGTCTATTTATCTTCACTTTTTTTGGCGGAGTTTTGCGCCATATATAAATACATTTAAAAAATAATTATAAAATAAAACTAATGACGGAGTTCGTCTCTTTTAATTAAAAATAATTAAATATTATTTAAAATTGGCGTCTCCGTCCGTAGCTTTTTATTACATTTTATTTATTAATTATTTTTTAAATAGGCGACGGACAGTGTCGCCCTGTCCGTCGCTTTTTTGGTCAAAATGGTGGTCAACTACTTAAAAAAGCGACGGACAGGGCGACACTGTCCGTCGCTCTTTCTGAAATATTTCAAACCAGTTGCCCGACTTTTTGTTATTGTTTTTCTCTCTATATATATAAACCCTCTCCCTTCTCTCTAAAAATCCGGCCCCCACCCCCTTCGCCGCGTCGCCGCTGTTTGCCGCCGCCACACCCTCCCCGTCGCCATCGTTGTCGTTGCCTCTCCCCACCATCATCTTCTCCGTATTGTTAATAATAAGTTTAGTTAGTTTAGGATTTTAATTTTGAAAAAAAAAATAATTTGTTCATTTAATTTGTTTAATGTATCTTTCAAGAAGATATGTTCTAATAGTTGAACCATATATGATTGCGTTCTTGTCAAACTGAATCTCTATTTTCTATTTACTTGAATCTCTATGGTATGACTCTTGGTGAGTTGATACTTTTTTCATTCTCTAAATTGGATTTGTTGTTTTTTTGTTTAAGTAATTACTCTTGTTGTTCAAGTTACTCTTGGTCATTTTCATAATTTGGTCATGTTTCTTAAAATCATTAACCTCTGAAACATTTCCAATAAAATAGGGATGAAATTAGAATCATTATTAACATTAGATTTAGGATTACTCATCAGTATCTCACTTGTTGGAAGGTTACTAAAACTGCACAAGATTTTTCTATTGCAACTCATGAGTTATTTAGGCAAGCTAATGAAATGTTTGATCTAGCAATGCCACCTATTCAATTTTCAGAGATTCATAGCAACCCAATGTCTTCGTCAAATGTCAGATGCAATATAATGTATGAATTTAAGTTCACTCTTCATAATTTGGCCATGTTTCTTAATTAATTTCACTAATTCATGAAAAATACTTGGTCCAAATTTAGAACTCTTTCACAATCAGGTCATCATACTTCTAGCCAAGAATACGCAAACTTTAAAACTTAATTAGATTAATTTAGGTCTTTGCTTTGATTTGGATTGTTTTTTGAATTAAATTGTGAATATAATATAGAACTTGAACTTAGAACTTGAATTGTGAGCTTGAACTTAGAACTTAGAACTTGAAATTTTGTTGACTTTAGAAATCTTGTTGAATTGTAGTCCTTATGAACTAATGTTACACCCAGCACTCTCGAGATCGGAATGTCTTCTTAAGTTCCTTAGACACTATCATGTGAGTTGGATAAGCTACAACACTATCAAACAACTCTAAGGAAAGAAGATTGTGATACCTCGTGAGAAGGAAGGTTGGAAATGGAGTCATAAGAATCCAAAAGGAATTGGAGGCCAACTAATGAGTCGTACGACTCGATTTACCTACGTAAGCTACTAACTTGGAAGTCTTACATACTTAAGCTATTGGAGTACGTACCAAGCTTGC
Organism: Solanum dulcamara; assembly: GCF_947179165.1. NCBI lineage: Eukaryota > Viridiplantae > Streptophyta > Magnoliopsida > Solanales > Solanaceae > Solanum > Solanum dulcamara. The sequence continues at coordinate 35,849,878 of NC_077243.1, read as the reverse complement.
GAAGCATGAATTATATAGGCTCTTAAAGTAAGACGAGATTACGAATCCACGAGGGAGGAAAATAAATAATGACGTGGCAGCCCAGCAGAGTGACACGTGGCAATACCTCAAGCAGGCAGGTGACCCACCTTCTTGGGGGAGGTGGACCCCACTGCCACGTGGCAGCACCCCATTGGCCGCATGGTTGAGGTTGCCTAATAAGGGCCTGACACGTGTCACCCTTAGAGGCTGACACATGTCACTTCTTAAGGGACCATATATATGTATGTTAATGACTCTTAAGTCATTTGAAGTCTAAAAATCAGTCAAAGGATAGAGAGAAACGTGAGAGAAAGAGAGTACACAACGGCAGCCACAAATTGGAAGAAATTAAAGTAAGTTCTTTACTTTTCTTCCATAAATTAATTATCCACGGTATTTACTATGTACGTGGATATGTATATATGTGTTTTATGATGTTTATGGAACCAAAACTTCAGCTTTACAATTGGAAATTTGGAAGAAAAAGAAGAGAAAAACGTTAAAGGGGAAAGGAAGGAGGGCTATGGGTTTGGCCCTTTTGGGGTAAGCTTCTGGGTTTCATTCCGTGAATTAATTATTTGAAGTGTCCCTAAGTTGTATAATGGTGTTTAATAACATAAAATTTCAATTTGGGGCAGCGAAGAAGTAACACAAACAGCCCGCTCAATTTCAGCGCGTTTGGAGAAGTTCCGAGTTGCGCTTTGACAATTTTGGCTAAATTCAGGTAAGGTAAGGTTTCTCCTTTCAATTTGGACTTTATGTTGTTGTTATGGAGTATATTATACACCTTTGTTGTGGCTGTAAGTGTGTAAATATTATTGTAACACTTGACGTTCGAAACAAACTAAATTGGAGTCGCTAGAAATTGTAGAAATAAAGTGTCGTTCTTGTGAGTTGTTTCTTCAGGGGTGTAATGTATTGTTTCAGGGTCTAAATGCATTCTAAAAGGGTTGTTGATGCTCTGGTTTCATCCACATGACCCCTCGCTTCGTATAGTTAAAGGCATTACAAAATAAAGGCTGGACGCCCTATTGTGATATCGTATTTTTGAATAAGTCGTTTGGAGTTTATGTTGTATATTGTTGGTGTGAATTGCTGAAGGTTGTTGTTGGTTGTTTGCTTTAGGTCTTAGGGAACTAATTGGAAATTTGGATAGGGCACATTATAGGGGAGGTGTTGCCCAATTTTCGTTGACGCCTTAGCGAATAACAGAACTAGTCGGGGAAATGACTAAGGAAATAGATTTCATTAATACTAAGGTGTAACCTAGGGTGATGGAAAGTTAAAAGGGGTTGATATTCATATTACTTTCATTTTGAATAGGTTCAAAGGACGGCGAGGCAAACAGGATAAGGAATAATTCAGACAAGGTATGTGGAGCTTTCTTTTGGCATATTTTTGGCATAAGTATGTAAAGCCTATCTTGTTTCTTATTTTGGCATGTCTTTAAGTTAAGTAATGAATCATATGAGATTGAGGGTAAATCTAATCATAAATTCCAAGCGTAGTCCATGGTCCTCATTTACTTCTTGATGAAAGCACTCTTACAATAATTGAACTAGGGCTTCTCAAGCCTTCCATACGTTAGGAAGTGATGAGTATGTAAGGCTATCCTTCCCTTATGTTGGCATATCCTTGATAGAAGTGTAATATGTATATCTGCGTATGCAAGTGGGGATAATCCCATTCATAAGGCCCCGAGCATACCTCCTGATTCTTATCCACTGCTGAATACTAGGATGCCTACGATAGGTGAATTATTATCTCTCAAACTCTTTTGGGATAGAAAGGGACAAACAGGTGAGGCCTACCCTTTCTTTCTTTTAACATGTCTTAAAAAATGATACATGATACGAGCTCTAGAGTAAGTCCGTTCTTAAGCTCCAAATACACTATATGTCTCACATTCACTCCTTGGCTGGAAAATACTCATCATAGTTGAGCTACCTTCCCTGGACCGTCTACATGTCGATTAATAGTGGGACTTAGAGCTCCTATTCGTAAGGACTCTGTGATGACAGATGTTTATGATTTCCTTAAGCCGGTTGGAATTACCCTAAAATATGTCTATAATTCCTGAGACTTCACTTAATATAGCCCTAGTGGAACTCAAAGGGTACCTGAGATGATTATTATCCTGATCCACGAATGATAGTTCAGTATGATTACCCTAGTGAGTCTCAGATAATGATCTACCTATATATGATGATTATGACACCGAGTCCCCTAAAGGGCCGGGTACGGTTTATGATGATATGATTATAATACCGAGTCCCCTAATGGGCTGGGTACGGTATATGATGATATGATTATAACACCGAGTCCCCTAAAGGGCCCGGTACAGTATATGATGATATGATGATAACATCGAGTCCCCTAACGGGCTGGGTACGGTATGTGATGATATGATTATAACACCGAGACCCATACTGGGCTGGGTATAGTATGATATGTAATGATAGATAGGCATGCATATGAAAACTTAATAATATAATCGTAACATATGACACGACGCTGTATACGATAACATGGTAACACCGAGTCCCCTAGTGGGCCGGATACAGTATATGAAGATGGTGTAGGTACAGATGTCTATTTTGGAGATCCATCAGCTTAGGAGTTCCTCTCAGCTGTGTCGGAAGTGCTTCACTATTCTGGAGCCTAATTTTTAATACTGGTCACTTAATGTATATGTTTGTACATTCAGGGGTACGGCGGGGGACCTGTCCCGCCATATGTTACTGTTACTATTCCTAGAGGTCTGTAGACATATGGATATGGGATATTTGTGAGTTCGTTTCGATTGTGCCTATACGGCATTTTATGAATATAGTTATGTTACAGCAGCCTTGTCGGCTTGCACGCCCTTATGTGCTATGAAATAAGTGAAAGAGGCCACACGTACACGAAAACGTTTTTAACTCATTGAGGTTTTTGCGACTAATATCACCTTATTCATAGTTCAGCATGACTACAACTGATAGATAGGTATACGAGGGTCCAGGTCGGACCCTAGTCGCGACCTACGGGGTTGGGTCGTGACAGAAGTGATATCAGAGCAGTTCGTCCTCAGAGTGTCTACAGACTGTGTCTAGTAGAGGCTTGTTTATTTGTGTGTTGTGCACCACACCTATAAACAAGAGGTTGCATGACATTTAGGATGTTATCTCTCTTTTCTATCTTATATCATGCGATAGAGCTATGTTGTTAGGATGATCTCTCATTAACATATCATTTTGTTTACAGTGATGCCTCTAAGGGAAGCAACGACTGCCTAGAAGGGCAAGTCTGTAGCGGAGGAATCTAGTTAGACCCCGAGAGTTACCAGGGCTCGTGCCTAGTCAATGCCAGGGATTGTCCTGCAATTGGTGAGCTCTACTATGCCGCCACCTCCAGAGTAACTCAGAACAGCAGCAGCGGCAGATCCTGAAGCTCCAATGCCTGAGCCTCCAACTCCACAGCTAGGGCCAGAAGATAGGGCCATAAGAGATGTAGTGCAATTATTGACTAGGATAGTGGCAGGGTAGGCTCGAAGGCATGGGTTAGGAGCAGATGATACAAATACACAAGATAGTTTAAGGGTTCGTGACTTCTTGTCCTGTAACCCTCCGGAGTTTCATGGGTCGAGACTTGTAGAGGATCCACAGGAGTTCATTCGACTGATGCAGCATACATTGTGAATAATCAAGGCCTTAAAGACTGAGTCGGTCGAATTGGCTTCATATCGGCTGCGTGACGTAGCCGTTAATTGGTATGAGTCCTAGGAATTATCGAGGGGCGAGGGTGCTCCTCCAGCAGTCTAGGATGAGTTCGTGGAAGCCTTCTTTGTCCATTTTCTACCTCCAGAAATGAAACAAGCCAAAATTGATAAATTCTTATAGTTAAGGCAGAATGGTATAAGCATTAAAGACTATAGCCTCGAGTTTGACTCGTTGGCAAGACATATGCCCGCTATAGTAGCTGATATGGCTGATAGGGTGCATCGCTATGTGATGGGGTTGGACTATTATTTAATTGATAGCTGTGTGGCCATGGCTTCTCAGCCAGGCATGGATATCGCTCGAGTACAAGCGTATGCACAAGGGGCAAAATATTGGCACAGAGGACGACAGCCCGAGAGAGATTTTGGCAGAGGCCAGCGTAAGAGGACTAAATCAGCCAGTTATTATAGTGACTTTCGAGGCGGGCAGCCTCAATAGTATCGTAGATACCCTTCTCAGTCGGCCCAGAGTACACCCCTGTAGTTCCCAGGTAGAAGATTTGATAGCACAATGTATTTAGGAGCTGGTCAGAGCTCTAGGGTTTCAGGCTCACAAACGAACAGGGGTCCGCGTCAATCAAGGCTATCTTTGCCCCAATGTTCTCACTGCGGTAGGTTTCATTTTGCGGAATGTCATTTTGCCACCGAAGCTTGTTTTGCTTGCGGCTGTCAGGGACATGTTATGAGGGAGTGCCCATCCAGGGGCAGGCTGGAAAGTGCAGTTCAGCCTACTGGGTCAGTTTCCGGTCCTTCTTCTTCTGTGGCTATGCACCCTAAGGGGCGGGGTCTGCAGACACTAGCAGGCTGTGGTAGAGGTCATGGCGGAGCTTCCAAATTCAATGGTCCTTCAAATTGCATATACACCCTAGCTAGTAGATAAGGCCAGGAGGCGCCACCAAATGTGGTTACAGGTATATTATTAATTTTCTTTCAGAATATATATGCATTGATATTGGGAGCCCTGTGTGGCTGTGATATGATATGATATGAACATATATGTTGGCCCGGTGAGGCATTGTTGGTATTTTCTGCATGCAGATGTTGAGATAGTAAGAAATACAGAGGAAACTCTGCCCAAATTTTCCTAGAAATAAAAGAAAAAGACAAGACCGCTATTAAAGCAAAATTGATGAGATTTCGAGTAAAAATTAAAAGTTAGCATCAGGTACACGACAAAGATGAAAGCTCATGAGGCATAACGAAGTTAATATACATGACTCCACCTTGATGATTAGTGAGATCCTGCAAGGAGAGGGTATGTCGATTTGCAGAACAACTGCTGCATTATGAGGTTATTAGAAGAATAAGTTGTATCCACGGGAATAAAGTTAGTATAATGACGAAGCTTAAAACATGAGTCATTAAAGTATAAGTATATTCGAATGTTGAATTTGCACTAATTATGAGCCCTCGCTAATTACTGATTAGGATGAATGGAATGTGGCTATGAATGCACTACTACATTACGGATATTACTCGAGTATCAATCGTTAGACGAGATTCTATACGATATATTCCAAAGACGAAAGCACCCTACGGTTGTGCTAGGGTTTCCTATAAAGGCAACCTAACGTATGGAAGATTTAACAGAACATGTAGATATGGTGCAGAACGTTAAATATGTTGGAGTGGAATCATTCGCGTGTGAATAGCTGAAAATAAATGGAGGATGACATAGGTACACTCTAAAAGGGGGGAAGTGGACAAGAGAAGTACAAACGTAAGAGAAAATAGACTAACACTATCGTATGTAAATGGGAACGCTTAAACTTCAAACGAGACCCCATAAGGGATGGACGCGATCATACCCGCACTAATACACCGAATTCCGTCAAAACTCTGAAGTTAAGCGTGCTTGGACGAGGGTAGCACTGGGATGGGTGACCTCCTAGGAAGTGAGAAAGGGAACGAAACAAGTATGACAAAAATAGATTATAAAGGCGGGTTAGTACAATGACATATATAGAACAGAGTAAGCCAAGGGCAAAAAAGATTATGACTGAAATACAATGCACCTCGTGAAAATGGCACAAGAATAGTTGTGCAGCTTACGAACATTGGCATACTAACAGCGAGGTCAAATGATTACTCGATAAAAGGAAGTCAGTAATAGCAATGTGATTGCCATATTTAGAATCTATTAAAGAAAAGTGTAAGATGGTTTGAGGCAGAACTATTAAGATATAATCGGTATTAAGGACAAAAGCCATAGCGGAGACCTGACCTCGACCGAAAGAGGTAAGCCGCTAGTATAGCGATACTAAAGCATTTTCTGAATGGCTCTACATACCTACACACATTTGTGTAAGAATTATAGTATAACGTGTGGTAATAAAACTGGAAGGAAGATCTGAGTAAAGGAGTAAGATAGCATACCTAAGATGTTACAAGTTGAATTAAGAGGAGTTGTATAATGTCTTAAACGAAGAGGAGCATCAGAGGCTTGATAGCCTGTTACGGGGAATGGGAATTCGGACTCGGAAAGGGAAGGCGATTAATATAGGTTATAGTGCAGGCTGACCTCGCACTCTACGGAAGTATAAGTTCATATGGGTTATGGTAGATAAGCTGACAAAATTAACCCATTTTCTTCCAATTAGGAAGGTATATTCAGCTAAGGGTTATACGAGATGACATAGCAAGAAAACAATAAGATTTCACGGGGTTACCACATCTATTATCTCAGACGGGGAAGTTCAACGTATGGCTAATCGCTGGAGATCATTCCGGTAAGGATTGGGAACACAGGTGAATCTTAGTACGATATTTCGCCCTTCGATTAATGGATATGTCTAGAGGGGACCAGTAAATTATTAATGAAGTAAAGCTTAATTCGGGACAAGGTACCAATTAGAAGCCTAGAGTCGACAAGAAGGGGATACATTGATCCTTCTCAGGTCATTTGTAGAATAGATAAAGCTGCCTATGAGTGGGACCTACCATCCGATTTGAAACAATATATTCAGTTTTTACTGATCAATGCTCCGCAAGAATGTAAACGATGCTCCCAGAATATTTCCCGTAGGGGAGGTCCACGTAACAGGGAGTTATCCTACGAGGGGCAACCCATTTCCATCCGGGATCAGCAGATTAAATGAGTTGCGAACTAAGGACATAGCTTCTGTCAAGGTACTGTGGCGGAATAAGAATCGTGAAGACATAACCTGGGAGGTTGAAAAGTACATGAAAAACAGGTGTCCATACCTATTCCCAATGTCTACAGATAACCCCCAGTCCTGGAACTCGTATATTAATTACTTGGATGAAAATGTATGTTATTCCAGTAGAAAGGAATCTCCCTACAATTTGTATAAAGTCTTAAGGGAAATGTTATTCAACATTTGGGGACGAATGTTCTAAAGGGAGGAAGGATGTTACACCCCGCAATCTCGAGCTCGGAATATCTTCTTAAGTTCCTTAGACACTATCATGTGAGTTGGATAAGCTACGACACTATCAAAAAACTCTAAGGAAAGAAGATTGTGATACCTCGTGAGAAGGAAGGTTGGAAATGGAGTCATAAGAATCCAAAAGGAATTGGAGGCCAAGTAATGAGTCGTAGGACTCGATTTACCTACGTAAGCTACTAACTTGGAAGTCTTACATACTTAAGTTATTGGAGTACGTACCAAGCTTGCGAAGCATGGATTACATAGGCTCTTAAAGTAAAACGAGATTACGAATCCACGAGGGAGGAAAATAAATAATGACGTGGCAGCCCAGGAGAGTGACACGTGGCAACACCTCAAGCAGGCAGGTGAACCACATGCTTGGGGTCAAGTAGGTGACCCACCTGCTTGGGGGAGGTGGACCCCACTGCCACATGGCAGCACTCCATTGGCCGCATGGTTGAGGTTGCCTAATAAGGGCCTGACACGTGTCACCCTTAGAGGCTGACACGTGTCACTTCCTAAGGGACCATTTATATGTATGTTAATGACTCTTAAGTCATTTGAAGTCTAAAAATCAGCCAAAGTATAGAGAGAAACGTGAGAGAAAGAGAGTACACAACGGCAGCCACAAATTGGAAGAAATTAAGGTAAGTTCTTCACTTTTCTTCCGTGAATTAAATATCCACGGTATTTTCTATGTACGTGGATATATATATATATATGTGTTTTATGATATTTATGGAACCAAAACTTCAGCTTTACAATTGGAAATTTGGAAGAAAAAGAAGAGAAAAACGTTAAAGGGGAAAGGAAGGAGGGCTACGGGTTTGGCCCTTTTGGGGTAAGCTTCCGGGTTTCATTCCGTGAATTATTTATTTTAAGTGTCCCTAAGTTGTATAATGGTGTTTAATAACATAAAATTTCAATTTGGGGCAGGGAAGAAGTAACACAAACAGCCCGCTCAATTTCAGCGCGTTTGGAGAAGTTCCGAGTTGCGCTTTGACAATTTTGGCTAAATTCGGGTAAGGTAAGGTCTCTCCTTTCAATTTGGACTTTATGTTGTTGTTATGGAGTATATTATACACCTTTGTTGTGGCTGTAAGTGTGTAAATATTATTGTAACACTTAACGTTCGAAACAAACTAAATTGGAGTCGTTAGAAGTAAATTATCGTAGAAATAAAGTGTCGTTCTTGTGAGTTGTTTCTTCAGGGGTGTAATGTATTGTTTCAGGGTCTAAATGCATTCTAAAAGGGTTGTTGATGCTGCTGGTTTCATCCACATGACCCCTCGCTTCGTATATTTAAAGGCATTACAAAATAAAGGCTGGACGCCCTATTGTGATATCGTATTTTTGAATAAGTCGTTTGGAGTTTATGTTGTATATTGTTGGTGTGAATTGCTGCAGGTTGTTGTTGGTTGTTTGATTTAGGTCTTAGGGAACTAATTGGAAATTTGGATAGGGCACATTATAGGGGAGGTGTTGCCCAATTTTCGTTGACGCCTTAGCGAATAACAGAACTAGTCGGGGAAATGACTAAGGAAATAGATTTCATTAATACTAAGGTGTAACCTAGGGTGATGGAAAGTTAAAAGGGGTTGATATTCATATTACTTTCATTTTGAATAGGTTCAAAGGACGGCGAGGCAAACAGGATAAGGAATAATTCAGACAAGGTATGTGGAGCTTTCTTTTGGCATATTTTTGGCATAAGTATGTAAAGCCTATCTTGTTTCTTATTTTGGCATGTCTTTAAGTTAAGTAATGAATGATATGAGATTGAGGGTAAATCTAATCATAAATTCCAAGCGTAGTCCACGGTCCTCATTTACTTCTTGATGAAAGCACTCTTACAATAATTGAACTAGGGCTTCTCAAGCCTTCCATACGTTAGGAAGTGATGAGTATGTAAGGCTATCCTTCCCTTCTGTTGGCATATCCTTGATAGAAGTGTAATATGTATATCTGCGTATGCAAGTGGGGATAATCCCATTCATAAGGCCCCGAGCATACCTCCTGATTCTTATCCACTGCTGAATACTAGGATGCCTACGATAGGTGAATTATTATCTCTCAAACTCTTTTGGGATAGAAAGGGACAAACAGGTGAGGCCTACCCTTTCTTTCTTTTAACATGTCTTAAAAAATGATACATGATACGAGCTTTAGAGTAAGTCCATTCTTAAGCTCCAAATATGCTATATGTCTCACATTCACTCCTTGGCAGGAAAACTCTCATCGTAGTTGATTTACCTTCCCTGAACCATCTATATGTTGATTCATAGTGGGACTTAGAGCTCCTATTCCTAAGGACTCTATGATGACAGATATTTATGATTTCCTTAAGCCGGTTGGCATTACCCTAAAATATGTCTATAATTCTTGAGACTTCACTTAATATAGCCCTAGTGGCACTCAAAGGGCACCTGAGATGATTCTTATCCTGATCCACGAACGATAGTTTAGTATGATTACCCTAGTGAGTCTCAGATAATGATCTACCTATATATGATGATTATGAAATTGAGTCCCCTAAAGGCCCGGTATGGTATATGATGATATGATTATAACACTGTGTCCCTTAATGGGACTGGTACGGTATATGGTGATATGATTATAACACCGAGTCCCCTAATGGGCCGGGTACGGTATGTGATGATATGATTATAACACTAAGTCCCCTAAAGGGCCGGGTACGATATATGATGATATGATGATAACATCGAGTCCCCTAATGGGCCGGGTACGGTATGTGATGATATGATTATAACACTGAGACCCATATTTGATTGGGTACGGTATGATATGTAATGATAGATAGGCATGCATGTGAAAACATAATAATGTAATTGTAACATATGACACGACGCCGTATGCGATGACATGGTAACACCGAGTCCCCTAGCGGGCTAGATACAGTATATAAAGATGGTGTACATGCCCTTATGTTATAAGATGCATGTCTAGTGCCTTATTAATCGTTATACTTGTTCCATGCATCCCTATTTCAGTTTTTCTCTTAGTTATAATGCGTTATGCTTTATATACTCAGTACATATATTGTACTGACCCCCCATTCCCCGGAGGGCTGCGTTTCATGCCTGCAGGTACAGATGTCCATTTTGGAGATCCGTCAGCTTAGTAGTTCCTCTCAGCTGTGTTGGAAGTGCTTCACTGTTTTGGAGCCTAATTTTTTATACTAGTCACTTAATGTATATATTTGTACATTCAGGGGTAGGCGGGGGCCCTGTCCCGCCATATGTTACTGTTACTATTCCTAAAGGTCTGTAGACATATGGATGTGGGATGTTTGTGAGTTCGTTTTGATTGTGCCTATACGGCATTTTGTGAATATAGTTATATTATAGCAGCCTTGTCGGCTTGCACGCCCTTATGTGTTATGAAACGAGTGAAAGAGGTCACACGTGCACGAAAATGTTTTAACTCATTGAGGTTTTTGCAAGTAGTATCACCTTGTTCATAGTTCAGCATGACTACAACTGATAAGTAGGTGTACGGGGGTCCAGGTCGGACCCCAGTCACGACCTACGGGGTTGGGTCATGACAACTAATTAAGCTAATTAATTAGAGTTAGACAATATTCAAAGTCATGAACTTAAACTCTAGAAATTTTGAAATTGAACTTTGAAATTTTTAGGTTTGTATATGTTTGAACTCTTTAAACTTTAGAAGTAACTAGAACTTAGAAGTTCATGTGGTTATTATCTCGAACTTTAGATACTTGAATTTTAGGAACTCAGAACTTTATAAATTATTTTGGTTTGGATAAATTTTGAACTTTTAGACTTTAAAACTAATTAATTAGAACTTTATCTTGTCATGAAATTGAACTTTAATTAGATACTTGAATACTCGTATTTTAGAACTTTAATTTGTATATACTTGAAACTTGTAATTTTATTCTTATTTAACTTAGAACATCAGACTTGAATTAATTAGAACTTGAATTATTTATAATTTGAACTTAACTATAAGTTGAACTTAATTATTATATAAATTAATTAATTATAACTTGAACTAATCATAACTTGAACTTAATTATTATATGAATTAATTAATTATAACTTAAATTAATTAGAATTTGAACTTAATTATAAGTTGAATTAATTATAACTTGAACTTAATTATTATATGGATTAATTAAATTATAACTTGAATTAATCGTAACTTGAACTTAATTATTATAACTTGAATTAATTAGAATTTGAACTTAATTATATGTTGAATTAATTATAACTTGAACTTAATTATTGTATGAATTAATTAATTATAACTTGAATTAATTAGAGTTTGTAGTCTCAATGAATTATAGTCATTATAAACTAATTTATTAAGCTTGAATATATATAATTTTGTAGATGGATCATCATTTGTAGATGTATAACATGCATTATGAAGTTGGTGGTGGTTTAAAACCTGAATTTATTGACGGTGTAAGAAATTTTATTGATCATGCCATGACACTTGATGTTTTTAAGTAAAATAGATTGGTTAGGTGTCCTTGTCGTGAATGTAGGTGCTTGAAATTTTTTAATTCAGATATAGTTATGGTTCATTTGTATGGTAGTGGATTTAAGCCTAGATATTTTATATGGATTGATCATGGAGAAATAGATGGATTGAATAATATATTTTATAATCTGCTGCCCGTGGATGAATATAATATGCTTGCACCACATGGTCAAATTAGGCTTGAACATGATAGGGTTCTACATGATAGAGTTCAACATTATACATTTCAACATGATAATGTTCATGAAATGGTTAATGATGCATTTGGGATTCAAGGTAGGATGGAACCCGAACAATATTTTGATGAAACTTCTAATGAAGAAGCAAGACGCTTCTATCAATATTTAGAAGAGGCTAGTCATCCACTATGTGAAGGGAGTCCGCATTCTGCTTTGTTAGTTGTAGTTAGGTTAATGAATATTAAATTAGATTGGAGTGCTCCTCATGTGGCTATGGACTCAATGATTGATCTTTTGGGTGAACTAGTTAATCCTGAGTTTAACATACCTAAGAACTTCTATCGGGCAAAGAGATTGGTTTCCAAGTTAGGATTGTCGTATGATAGAATTCATTGTTGTGTTAATGGCTGCATGTTGTTCTACAAGACTGATAGTGAATTAGAAAATTATAAGTTTTGTGGACAAGCTCGTTATAAGAGGACTCCTGCTGGAAAGATGGTCTCAATTAAGGAGATGCATTATTTACCTCTTATTCCCAGATTAAAAAGGTTGTATGCATCGATGAGGTCTGCCCCACATATGAGATGGCACCGTGAATATAGAAGGTCGCCGGGTGTCTTATCACATCCATCTGATGGAGAAGTATGGAAACATTTTGATAATATGTATTCTAATTTTGCTAGTGAACCAAGAAATATACGATTGGGATTGTGTGCAGATGGCTTCACACCATTCTCTAATGCTGCCTCACCTTATTCTTGCTGGCCTGTATTTCTTACCCCGTACAACCTTCCTCCTGAAATATGCATGACAAGTCTGTACATCTTTCTAAGTTGTGTTATTTCAGGTCCTCGCAATCCTAAAAGTTTGATTGATGTCTATCTACAGCTATTGATAGATGAGCTTTAAAAATTATGGTTTAAAGGAGTAGTGACTTACGATATATTAACTAAGCAGAATTTTATTATGCGTGTTATTTTAATGTGGACTATTAATGATTTTTCTGCATACGGAATGTTGTCTGGTTGGATGAGTGCTGGAAAGCTTGCTCGTCCTCATTGCATGAAACATAGTAAAGCATTCACCTTAAATCATGGCAGAAAAAATTCATGGTTTGATAGTCATCGTCAGTTCTTGCCAATGAACCATGAGTTTAGAAAGATGAAACATACATTCAAAAAAATAGGGTTGAAAATTACCCTCCGCCTCCATCACTGACAGGACATTAAATTTGGGAGAGAGTTTCTCAATTGCCTAAAGTTACAGCAACTCCACCATCATGCTTCCTGGATATGGTATTGAACATAATTGGAACAAACAGAGCATATTCTGGGAGTTGCCGTATTGGAAGGATAATCTCCTACGACATAATCTTGATGTGATGCACATTGCGAAAAATTATTTTGATAATTTATTTAATACAGTGATGGATGTTAAGGGCAAGACAAAAGACAACATAAGAGCTAGAATGGACTTACAGAAATACTACAGGAGAAAAGAATTGTGGTTGCAAGAACTACAAAATGGTAAAATTATCAAGCCTAAAGTCAGTTATTCATTCACATTGGATGAGAAACGTGACATATATGAGTGGGTTAAAAATTTGAGAATGTCAGAGGGATATGCTTCGAATTTGGGTAAGCTGGAAAATCTGAATGAAGGAAAGTTGATAGGTATGAAAAGCCATGATTGTCATGTATTTATGGAAATATTGATTTATATCGCTTTTATCCATCTACCTGACAGGATATGAAAGCCAATCACAGAGGTAAGTCTTTTCTTTAGAGATTTATGTTCTGGAAAGTTGTTGGAAAGTACTTTAGACAGGATGAAGGGAAATATTTCTGTTATTACTACAAAGCTAAAGAAGATTTTTCCATGCAGTTTTTTTGATGTGATGTAGCATCTTCCAATTCATCTTGTAAAAGAAGCCCGCCTTGAAGGTCCAGTTCAAACAAGGTGGATGTATCCATTTGAGAGGTATAAGTAATTAATTTATTCTTATATAAGTAATTAATTTATTCTTCTTATATATACTATAATTATTAGTTAACATATATTTAGAAAAATTGGAAGCTGCAAACAAATAATTAAATAGAGAGAAAAAATCGAAGGCTCAATTGTTCAAGCTCATATTGCGAGAGAAACTGGTGACTTTTATTCCTATTACTTTGGGGATGAAGTTCCATGCAGGAGAAATAGGTCTAATCACAATGATGAAGGTGATATTGATCCGATGTATCCATCGATTTCAATTTTTAATCAAAGTGGTCGAGGATCTAAACAGCGTGGAAGATGAAGCTTCACTAATATGGAAAGACAATCAGCTGTGACCCATATTCTACTGAATTGTCCAGAAATTCAGACATATCTTAAGTAAGTGTGAAATTAAATTATCAAATCACATAATAATAAGTGATTACTAACTATTAAAATTGTACATATCAATATCATCTCATTCGTAAGCACATGGAGCAATGAAGCAATATATACGCGGTTTTCTACATGGCTAAAGGATTATGTAAGTGTGAAAGCTTATATTGAATCAATAGGTATAATGTTTTCATTTTATAATAAATTGTATTATTTTAAAATCAATTTGTAGGTCTATGATGAATACTCAAGTGTCGAACATTCGCCATTTGCGAGAGAGATCGAACTCGGGCCTGAATCTCATATTCATACAATGAATAAATATTGTGTGAATGGTTTTAAGTTTCAAACTGAAGAAGTATCTATGCACAAGAAAACCAATAATAGTGGTGTGTGCATTCAAGGTGATGTTGACGGTAATGGCTAAATTGTAGAATATTATGGTGTCATTCAAGAGATTATTGAAGTAAGATATTCAGGTTGGCCTAAAAAAGATAGTATTATTTCAGTTTAAGTGGTTTGACCCATCACACAGAGGCACAAGGGTGGACCAACAACATAATATAATTAAAGTTAAGCACACCAGACAATACGAAAGTTATGATCCTTTTATCATTGCACAAAATGCTAAGCAAGTCTATTACGCTCCATATCCATTGCATAGAGATAAGGCTGATTGGTGGGTTGTTATTAAGAAAAAGCCCGTAGGAAGAATTGAAATTGAGAATGTATTAGATGTGGCGTACCAAAATGATGTTGCAGTTGTTCAACCACAAGTTGATGTTGAGTTAAAAACCACACTAGAACATCCTCAACACATAGTAGAAGAGGTTTCTGATGATGAACTTATAATGCCAAATATTGAGGAAGAAGTAAATGAGGAATATGAATCATTTGAGGAGGATGAATGGATTGACAATAAATATGAAACAACTGAGGAGGAGAAATGGAAAGATGACAAAAATGAAACAAGTGAGGAGGAATAGAGTGCTAGATTATCACTAGTATGTAATTTATTTATTTCCCTAATCCTACTTTTATTTAATTTATGTTTTTTTTATATATTGTATTGTTACTTCACATGTAGATGTCATCTGGTGATGGTGATAGATCCCGAGATTATCGTAGTGTTAGCCATTCTGATAGAAGTAAAAAGAAGTCTAGGAGACATGTTGATCCTGAGGATATCTTAGGACATATATCTTCAGCGCCAGAGATGCAGCACCGCCGAGCTAGTCCTACACATATTCATGTTGTGCCTTTTGGGACTATGGATCCTTTAGTTTACCATAGTCAGTTTCACCGACCACTCTGCACTTCTTCTTCTTCACAGGTCAGATATACTTTATATGATCAGACCTACCATCTACCCACAGAGGTTATTTCTCGACCCCCGAGAGTATCATCTTCTTCTACTCCATCTCCCATAATTTCATCTCTCGAATCACAGTCTCCTCACATATCTACTATGAGATTTAGAGATTCTAGTGTTGAGACTGACACTCCTACAGCATCAGCTACACCTTCTTCTGCTGCTAGACTAGAGGCAATACATGATGTGCCTAGGTTATCTCTTGGGCAGAGGGACAGACTTAGGAGAGTCATGATTGAGCTGGATGGATCCTCATAAGTTTAATGTTTTATTTATTTATTTTTTCTACATTAATAAATTATTGATGATATAATTACATGTTTATTATGTGTCTTGCAGGTGGTATCCTTCGAAGGAGGCTGCTAGGGCTCTTTAGGAGAGAGTTAGGAGGCTATATACTGAGCCCTATCACTCTTGGCGGGAGATTCCAAACAGTATCCGCCAAGTGATGTTTAATGAATTTAAGGTATATATATGTTTAAATCTATTTTTTTAAGTTACGTTTAATATTGTTACTATACTTTACTTAACTAATTATTTAACATTATTTATTTTTTTCAGACTTTATGTACTTGGGAGCCAAGGTACAATATGATCATTGCGACCACTTTTGGAAAAAAAAGTGAGTGCCAGATTGTCTAGCTGGCTAAAGAAAGCTAAGGATGATCGGGCATCTTCGAGTTGGATGTTGCCTCATATATTTGAAGAATTATGCCGGTATTGGGATACCGAAGAATTCAAGACTTTGTCCGATCAAGAAAAAAAGCAAGAGTCAGCCTAAAGGGTGGCTCATTGCACACCGGAGGTGCAAAGAGTGTTGGTACGATTCAGAGGGAGATGGTAAGGTTTCTAAGTTTTAAGTTTGCATTCATTTTCTAAAATACAATATTTGACAAAATATTATTTTATTAATTGTATTTTTATTTATAGAAAAAAGAATTGGTGCGCACTCCCTATCATCATAAAGTCTTTAAAAAGACTCGTGTGAAAAAAAAGACTAATGAGTCGGATCCGGATGAGTGGGTGGAGGAAAGGGACAACGAGCCTATGTAAGTTACATAAGCCTGGGGGAAAATTCACCTCAAAGTGGGATGGACCATATGTCGTACAAGAAGCGTATACAAATAGCTCTTATAAGCTTGTGGATGTTGATGGTATAAGGATCGGTCCTATTAATGCAAAATTCCTGAAAAGGTACTACCATTGAACAAAGATGACACTCCTGGCCCGCAAGAGTATAAACTGTGTACGACACCCCAAAAAATATCTGCTAGGTTGAAAATCTCGAAAGAGACGACTTAGGCAAAAGTTAGGACACAAAAAAACACTCTCCCAGAAATACGTTGTGACTTGATCCTCTTCAATGAGGTACATATGCACTTAGAATTATATTCTGAGTTCAGTTGCATTAGTGTCAAAAACCACATGTTCCCACTTGATCTATTATATGAAACTCAATTCTATGAATACCCTTTCATCAAACTTCAGACTTGCACCAAACAAGTTGTGACTCGATGAGGGCAAAACCCTTTGAATTATGAGCTTCTCCAAGAGGAGTTAAAGTCTTCATCAAGTCTGCAAGTTATAGTCTCCAATCAACCAAGTTTCCAATCAACCAAGTTTGAAAGCTGAAGTCTTCAAATTCTTCAAAGTCTGCAAGTTAGAGAAGCAAATCTACCAAGCTTGCAAGCTTAAGTGTTCAAATTATTCAAGTCAGTAAGTTAGGGCCTCAAATCCACCAAGTTTGCAAGCTTAAGTCTTTAAATTCTTCAAGTCTGCGAGTTGGAGCCTCAAATCCACCAAGTTTGCAAGCTTAAGTCTTCAAATTCTTCAAGTCTGCAAGTTGAGGTCTCAAATCAAAAAGTATGTTGAAGTCTTTAAAATTCTCCAAGCCTGCGAGTTGAAGTCTAAAATTGACTAAGTCTGTGTTGAAGTCTTCAAATCATTTAAGTATGCAAGTAAAGTCTTTAAATTCTCCAAATATGCAAATTAAAGTCTGCAAAATTCTTCAAGTCTGTGGGTAGTCTCAAATTGACCAGGTCCATAAGTTGAAGTCTTCAAATCCTCCACATCTTCAAGTTGAAGTTTGGAATCCACCATGCCACTAAGTAAGCAAACTTCAGAAAATCTTCTAAGTCTGCAAAGTTGAAGTCTTCAAATAGAAGTTTTAGATCCATCATGCCTGCAAATTTTCGAGTCTAAAAGTTGAAGTCTTTAAGTCGTGACCTTGCTTATGGTGGGAATGCATATCCATTCTTTTTCACCTTAAGAATACATTCAAATTATCTTTCTTATGTCGAAAATGCGTATCCATTTTGTTTCACCTTAAGAACACCTTCAAGTTACCTTTCTTAGGGTGGGAATGCGTATTCATTCCTCTTCACCATAAGAATACCTTCAAATTACCTTTCTTAGGGCAGGAATGCGTATCCATTTCTTTTCACCATAAGTATACCTTCAAATTACCTTTCTTAGGGTGGGAATGCATATCCATTCCTATTCACCATAAGAATACCTTCAAATTACATTTCTTAGGGTGGAAATGCGTATCCATTCCTTTTTACCATAAGAATACTTTCAAGTTGCCTTTCTTAGGGAGAAAATGCGTATCCATTCCTTTTCACAATAAGAATACCTTCAAATTACCTTTCTTAGGGCGGAATGTGTATCCATTCCTTTTCACCTTAAGTATACCTTCAAATTACCTTCCCTAAGATGGGAATGCGTATTCATCCCTTCACAGCTCAAGACCAAATTCTTGTGTTACGATGAAAAACTCTCCATTTTGTTGTTGTCATTGATCTAACAAAAAAATACAAAAGAAAGATACAAACAAAAAAATACAATAAAATAAATAAAAAATAAAATAGAAATTGTACCTTGCCACAGGTGCTTGTAAATTGGATCCCAAATTTTTGTGAAGGTGAAACTCACAAGCTGATATTTAAAACATGATGAAAGCATGACCCTATTTATAGGGGTGGAGGGACGGTGATTCTAAGCTTCCTTGTTGGAAAAGAATAAAATTGAGGTGTCTATATCCTAGTAGGAGTAAGTCAAATTTATTAGAGGAATAAGCACAAAAGAATAGGAGGCAGTGAAAATTATGCTCAATTAAAAAGGGAAAAAGGGAACTGTTGCTGGTAAATACAAGGAATTAAAAAAGAAAAGGAGAAAAAGGGATGCATTAAAGTCCCTTTTTAAGGGTAGAAGTTGTCGTGAATTAAAATATCCTAGGGATATTTAATTCAATATGTTACCATGTGACGATTAATGATGGTTTTCTTTGCAAATAAATATCATTATAATATATTTTTAACACTTCAAACCTAGTCTTCAAAAGATAAAATACTTCGACAAGACTTGAATCAGGGAGTGTTTGTAAATATTTAAAATTTATTAAATATAAATTTATAAGATGATTCTATTAAATTAAATTCATGAATATATTTATCCAAATAAATAGTATGGATTAATATATTTGGGTAGATTATTTAATTCCAATAAATATGGATTTAATTAAGACAACTTTACCTAAATCCCATAGTAACAAAAGCCCAATTATAATATATCCCTCATTTTTCTTAAATTACCCGATTTCCCTTTTTATTCCATATTTCTGATACATTACTTATTTTGCTGATACATCAAATTTTTGGGAGTAGAATAATTAATGTTGTTGAGTTATTTATGGATAGTAACGTAATTTAAGTTAGGATTGGTTGTTTCAATCAATTACCATGCTAATTAAGGGAAATAATCCTTTAAAAAATGTAACAGTTATGAAGAGGAAGAAAAACTCAAAAAATAGAGCATAACTGCGAACAAAAAATTTAATCCAAAATTCAATTTTCATCAAATGAATCGAGATGAATATCATGATACTACTGAGACATTCTGGAGTTTGGCAATCCGAGGTGAGTTATGAACGATATAAAAGTGATGGAATCGTAGTGGGCAAAATATATCTTACTTGAATCTAAAAGCAGCAATTGCTGCTGAATTGATCATAGATGAATTAGTGAAAATATGGAAATCCGATACATCATTCAAGGTAACTCATTGCCAATGATTATTCATAATGATATGGGTGTTAATCTTTACATAGATTTGAAGAAGAAAGAGCCTGGATTCGTAAAGTATCCCCTATGCATAACAACATCTGATAGAAAGAGATGTGAGTTACAAGCATTCAACGCTACATTTGGAGCAATTGTTTGTGCTGAATTAAACACGAATGAGTCATAAATTTTTGGTTTAGAGGAATTTGGTAATGCTGCAGGTTGCTATATACCGGAATTAGATGTGACGAACTACATAACTGATACAATTAGTGTGGAAGTGA
Organism: Solanum dulcamara; assembly: GCF_947179165.1. Taxonomy (NCBI): domain Eukaryota; kingdom Viridiplantae; phylum Streptophyta; class Magnoliopsida; order Solanales; family Solanaceae; genus Solanum; species Solanum dulcamara. The sequence goes on along the minus strand of NC_077243.1, from coordinate 35,829,903 downwards.
AGGAGAAGCAATTGTATAAGGACAAAGCAACACTAGTTGATCTAATGGCCAAATACAATATTGATAATGGATTCAATTTCAAAGTTAAAAGATCTGATAGTAAAAGGTATGTGCATTTGTTGATTTTGGAAATTTAATTTTGTGAAAATAATTTTGTTGTTTTATATTCATGATACATACTAAGTATTATGTATCAAGTACAACAGTTAAAAAACTTGATGTCAGAATGTATCAGATACATATGAATTTTTGTGTATCTAATACATGTTAATATTTTTTTATTTTTCTTGTCATGATACATCATAACATTATGTATCTAACTCAGTTCAATACTTTTCCCAGATATATTGTTGATTTTGTAAAGTTAATTTTGTTGTTTTATATTCATGATACATACTTAAGTATTATGTCAGAATTTACCTTTATTTGATCATATTACGTATGAAATTCTGTGTATCTGATATATGTTAATTTGTTTTTATAAAATTATGTAGTTATGTGTTAATATGCTATTCAGACGGCTGTTGTTAGAGAATGAAAGCATCATGTTGGAAAAAATCCGATATATTCAAAGTGAGATATTTCAATAGCGAACATTCATGTGCATTAAGAAATAGGATTTTCAACAAAGTTCATTCTACAAATGTTTTTGTAAGTGCATTCATGGAACCTAAATTGGTTAATCATAAGAGAATTTACACCCCTAATGATATAGAAAGGATATTAAAGCAGCGTATGAAATTGATATTACCTATCAACAAGCATGGCGTGCAAAAGAACATGCTTTGGAAATTTTAAGGGGAAAATCTGCTGATGGATATAGACAGTTGCCTGTATACGTATATATGCTAAAGACTGTGTATCCAAATTCATAAATAAGTATGCACAAGCCACCAACTGATGAGTTCATGTATCTATCCATAGCGTTAAGGCCATTGATGAGGGGGTTTCAGTTTTGTCGACCTGTAGTTGTTGTTGATGGTGTTCATCTTGATGGACCTTATAAAGGGACATTTGTATCAGCTAGCACACTTGATGGGGCAGGTCTTACTTGTTACTTTTATGTATTGAATACCAGTGTATCATCTCATTTCACACATTTACTGTGAATCTGATGAATTATAATAACTATGTTATCGCTATTAATAATTTTTTAGGTTGCATGTTCCCATTGGCGTATGGTGTTGTTGATACAGAAAATGATTCATCATGGACGTGGTTTTTCCGAACTTCAAAATTTTATTTGGTAAGAGGGACAATATGTGTGTTGTATCATATAGAAATGAAAGCATAATCAAGAGTGTAAACATGGTATTTCCCAATGTCCCTCACTTTGAATGCATATGGCATATATGGAAAATATATGTACTAACTATAGGAGGAGCAAAGTTGTACTAAGTGACCTCTTCTACTCGATGGCCAAGGCACACCAAAAAGATGAATTCAAAAAATTAAAGGCAAAAGTTGAAAAAATTGATCACCGGGTGACACAGTATTTGCAAAATATGGGGTATGAAAAGTGGTCAAGGGTTTATGCAACTGTCAACAGGAGGAGAATGATGACCTTTAATATCGCAGAATGTATCAATGGATGTCTAGTTGAAGAATGAGAGCTGCCTATAATTGACTTTTTGGAGCAAACAAAAATATTATTTGGTGCTTGGAACTGCAAAAATAAGGAAATAGCAGCTTATACAAAACATACTTTGGGTAGGAAATCCAAAGATATCCTAGTATCAAACACGATGAAGTGTTCGAGAATGAAGATACACACCAGTTATTTTTAAGTAGATATATACTTGATACATAGTTGCTTGATACATAGCTATTTGATATATTAGTTATGTATTCATATCTGTGATAATTATTTCCTGTAGGTTGTTGCTTCATCAGAATATCATTATTCTGTTTATGAATCAGGTATAAAATACATTGTGTGTCTTGAAAGAAAAATATGCAATTGTGGCAGGTTTCAACTAGACGAGATACCATGTCCACACACAATTGCAATGTTGAAGAGAAAGAACATTATAGACATGCATCCATACTGTTCTGATTATTACAAGCCAGAGGCGTTGGCAAATACTTATGAATTGCCAATGGTTCCAATGCCAGATAAGAAAGATTGATCTATTCTGAAAGAAATTTTAGAAGAATTCGTCTTGCCACTAAGATACAAAAGGATGCTAGAAAGACCAAAGAAAGAAAGAAAAAAGTACTCTAGTGAGAAGCTAAGAACGAGCACAAATTCTTGTAGTCGTTGTGGACATGAAGGCCACAAGACTTGTAATTTTATTTCCAAAGAGAAATGATGTTTTGTTATTCCAGGATACATTCTATTTGGATCATGTAATTATATCTACACAGATTTTTTACAGTTTAGGGGTTGTATTTGATACATATTTTAATTAACCAGAATAGTAATTGAATATAAATAATTGATACATGAATGGTTGATAATTAGTTTCATTATAAGTTACTTGGTAGTGATATAGTAAATTCTAGTTTGATAAATGAGAATAGCTGATACATAACCATTCGACATATTCGACAGATAAAGGGTTGATACATTGAAGATAATTGTATTAATTTTCAACTAAATTGTGGCTGATATATAACATCTTGTATTGATATAGGTTGTAGATGTATCAGAAGCAGTAAAGATTGATACATGAGAATCTGATACATAAACAACATGTATCAGAAGCATTAAAGCTTGATACATGATAATCTGATACATAAACAAGATGTATCAGAAATATTAAAGCTTGATACATGAGAATCTGTTACAAAAACAGGATGTATCAGAAGCACTAAAGCTTGATACATGAGATTCTGATACATAAACAAGATGTATCAAAATCATTACATCTTGATATATGAGAATCTGATATATAAACAAGATATATCAGAAGTACTAATGCTTGATACATGAGATTCTGATACATAAACAATATGTATCAGAAGCACTAAAGCTTGATACATGAGATTCTGATACATAAACAATATATATCAGAAGCATTAAAGATTGATACATGAGAATCTGATACATATACAAGATGTATCAAAAGCAAACAAGTTTGATACATGAGAATACGATATAAAAACAAAATGTATCAGAAGTAGTAAGGCTTGATAAATGAGAATCTGATACATAAACAAGATGTATCAGAAGCAGTCAAGTTTGATATATGATAATATGATACATAGACTTTCATCTTATATTCAAGTTTGATACATGAAAAAAACTTAAAAGTCTGCTAAATTGTTGAATAGCCAAAAAAACTGTTTACTATTGGTGCAAAAATATAATTGTACATTCTACTACTATAAAATTCAAAAAAAAAACTACTCGACGTCCATCGGTTCTCCTTGACTAGGAGAGATGAAATCTCTCTTAGGTTTTTTTGGATCATTATTTTTGCTAGCATAACCATTTTTGGCCTTCCAATAACCATAATTCCACAATAGTACGGCATATCTTGAACAGAAGAATTCGGCATGTGGTGCAGTAGTTGGAATAGAAATTCCATTACTAAGATATTCAGCAAAAATAGCCAGGAAAATACCACAATCCCTGCAAAAAAAGAAATACACAACTTTAAAAAAATTGACATATTAATGATTTAAATATGCATATTTGTTAATACTCACAAGCTATCACTTTCTTGTTGCGTAATTCCTTCAACATATTTAACTGCAAAAGGGTGATGTACTTCAAGCATGTTACCGGTTGATTTATCCTTGTATGATCAATCAATGACCAATCAGTACGTTCATCCTTGTTGCTACTTCGTCTTCCAGTTAATGAATCATACACATGTATCAACATCTGTTTCAATACAACTATCGAAAGAACCCAATGAAAATTCTTATCACAGTTTATCGGGATGTATACCTCATCTACCAAATGTTAGGGCAATCCGGCGGGTATTGAGAAACCTCTTACTATATTTTTCACAGATCTCTTATGATGAGCTATAACAGAGGCCCTTCCCATATCTTCTTGGGTAGAAATGTCAGGTGGAATATGATAGTATCATGTGTGTGCAGATTCAATAAAAATTTTGAAAATACAATTTGTTGTTGTGTATCGATACTGATTGTCCAACTGCATCTTGGATTTCTTCCGAAGGTAGTAAAATATTACATCGATGTGCTGCACATTTTAAGAAAGTATTAGTTATACAAACTGATACATAGTTTTTAAACAGGATAGAATATGTTGTACTAGATGTATCTAATTCATAATATCTATGTATCAGAAATTGTGTCTGACATGTAACAGATGCTCTATGAAGAAATGATTACCTCATCATTCCAGCATCTGTTCGGCTGTGACATGAGGTAGAACCAGTTCTTATCTTGAGGAAATTCCACTACAAAGTCCATTTTTTCAAATCTGAATGAAGAGAACTTGGATCTGTAATGTTCCTCCTTTGGTTTCCTGAATGGAAACTTATATTAAAGTGATAGAACATATATAATAAACAGCTTGTGTTGATATAAGTTGTAAATGTCATACTTACTTGTTGGCATGCGATTTTAATAATCCTTTATCTATCCATTAGGAGTATTCCCAAATAAGCTCGGTTGGGGGATGATAGCATATGTCAAAACCTTCAAACAGGTGTGTTTGATTCCTAATAAATTTTATTTTTTCCTTACCCTTTTCACTCAACCCAAATTTTGTTAGATACAACGATTGTAAGATCTTAGAAGGCATCATACTTCTTGGAAGAGATGTCTTCGCATCATCTGGTAATACATTGGGTTTTGATGGAAGAGTGATAGGTAGTTAGCTATCACGTAGTAGACATTCATCTTGAACTACTTGTTCATGACTAACAGCAGTCAATGGCATGACAGGTAATGAAAGTTCGTATATTAGAGTATCTATCACATCTAGAGTTTTGGGTGATATCGATGTTGAAGTATTAGATTTCTAATTTTGAAGAATTATAAAATATAATGACTTTATTGTAATAAAATTTATTAAATCTAAATTTAAGAATCAGATACAATTGATTCATATTATCGATGCACTGGGTTTGATTTTTTCTTTATCAATCTGCTCAACATGCTCTTCAACTTTATCAGTATTATCAACGGCCTCTCTTGCATATTTCATGGCATTATTCTAAATGTAATGTATAACGTCAGTACTAAACTTATTAATGTTAAATTTATCACAATAATTTATCTGATACATTACCTTTAATGTATCAGAATCAACATTCACCTGAAAAGGATCTGGTCTATCTGGTTTCTTTTGGTGTGCTGATACATCCTTTAATTGTGGTGGAATAATGAATATTTTTGATTCCTACAAATGTAATAATAATAATTATTTAAGAAAACGACTGCTGAAATGATACATTATCTTTAATAAATTTGTTCCTGATACATTACCTTTAATGTATCAGTTGAAATATGTTGTTCAAATAATTCTGGAACATCTAATACAATGTTTTGTTTTGATACATCATCCACCTGTTGTATCGTGTTGGATGGTTCAGCTTCCTGCAAACATAATAACAATTATTTATGATATATAACAATTATAAAGAAAATTAAATATCTGATAGATGAAAATGAAATGTATTCAGTAGTTTAAAAGTATATCAAAATATAAATATCAATAATTACGTGATGTATCTACCTTAATATCTTCCTGGACATGAGATTGGTCATTTGCTTGGGGGTCAGATTTATTTGGATCATTATGCTCCTCCAATACAGTAGGTGTTTGTTCTTGTTCCACCACATAGAATGGTTGAATAAAATTATTTTTTTTAATTTGAGATGATGTGCCAGTCATGTGGTGCACTATATTGTCAATGGCTTTCAAAAGATCAACATGATTTGAATCAATTTTATTCTCTAATCGCTTGAACTTTCGGTCAACCTTAATACAATAATATGAAAAATTAGAATGTATCAACTTATTAAAAAGTATATTGTGTGTGTTAAATCTTATAGTAATAACTTATGTATTTCTTTAGAGACTTCTTTATGGACTTCTTTAATGCTTTGAATTGCATATGAATAATTTGTTCCGAATGACCGAAAGATTCAAGATTAAATTAAATTATATGAGTTAGAGTGTGATAGTGGAATCCAAATAGGGGTAATTGTCTAAGTTTTTTAAATTATGAGGTACTGATCTATTGTGTGATTGTGGAATATATGACATCTTATGTTAATAATTATCATGTATCACTCATTACTTGTGCATATATTTTATCTGTGAAGGCTGAAAAATGATATGAGTGAGGAACTCGATATTGGGACTGAGGTTTTTATCGATTGAGGTGATTTGCTGAAGTTTTTTTCGGCGGCTGAGGTCTCTTCTAGCAGATATTATGGCCGAGGTCTCTTTCAGCAGATATTGGCTGAGGTATTTTTCGGCGGGTACATGGTCTATGTCAGGCCCCTATGGGTTTCGGTCTGAGGTGATCAACGGATGTGTATCGTAGGACAGATATGCATCACGATATTTAGCTTGCATTTGCATCTATTTTATGTTGTTATTGATCATGATTTGAGATTTTCTATATTTGCTTGAGTATAGTAGAGAGAATGTATTTGTACATTCTATTTGTGGCATGTGTAGTAGTCTAGTATAATTGTGATATAAACTATATAGATTATACTGTCTAGGTGAAGGTGTGTAGTTGTAGAGGATTCTGATTGGGATATCATGAGTACCCGTGTTCCATATTGCTTTACTTAGGGTTTAGTTTCCTTTTTCTAAGTATCGTGTTATTGGTACTCACCCCTTGCTTCTACATTTATATAGGATTTGAGCCCGACACCTCCTGCTCATAGTACTCTTTGATCGGTCTGAGCTTCAGAAACTTAAGTAGTAGCAGTTTGTCCTCTCTGGTAGACTCTTGATATCCATTACTTTATGTTTTGTTCTATTTGGGAACTGAGACATATATACTTGTATCTTTTTCATTTCTATTAAAATAGCGGTTGTACATGTAACACTCAATCTTGGATAGTTAAAACTTAATTTCTGATTATCTTTATTTATATCATATTAGACTTTATATTTTTGCTTTTACCTCTGATTACTTTGAATTGTTTGGACTCTTAGGCTAACTCATCTTGGTGGTTAGGTGAGTGCCATCAAACTCAATTTTAGGTCGTGAAAAATTGGTATCAGAGCCCTAGGTTCATAGATCTCACATGTGTACAAGCCCAGTCTAGTAGAGCCTTGAGGATTGGTTCGAAGACGTCTGTTGCTTATCTTCGAGGAGCTATGAAGACTATTAGGAAATCATCTTTTTACTTTTTTTAATTTATTCGTGTGTGGGTTCTTGTATAAGTGCTGAGTTGTAGCATTTTGTTTTGGTAGATGGCTAGGACTCAACATCAGCTTCTATTGGATGAGGGGAGCCATCCTTTAAGTTTTCTACTAAGACCCCATCTCGGGGTAGAGGTAGAGGTAAGGCTAGCGGCTGAGGTAGGGGCCAGGATCGAGGAGGGGCACCAGCCAGGGATCTTGAGAGGGGCATTTCCCCTGAGCCAGCGATAGAGGCCAGAGGGGAACAAGTTCCTCCTGAGTATGAGACAACACCATTTCTATAGGACACTTTATTAATGGTGTTGGGAGTGCTCGAGACTATGGCACAAACTAGTAGTGCAGCAGGCACAATCGGTACATCACAGACCCGAGTGAGAGTCCAGATCCTTTACCAGTAGCAGGCTCTTGAGGCTCAAAGATAGGTGGGACAGCTACTAGTAGTCCCTATATATAGATGAGATTCCTCTAACACCAGTAGTTAAAGTTCAGGACGCACCAGTAGCTACATTGACTAAGGATGAGCAGCGTCGTTATGAAAAGTTTAGGAAGATGGACCCACCGAGGATGCATATGAGTTCTTGACCACTTATAGGTAGTTGCTTGAGATAGTAGGTTTGGCTGATTCCATGGTCTTTGATATGTTACTCTTCAGCTTCGTGGGCCATCTAAAGAGTGGTGGAGGACATATTTTGGATCTTTACCAGTTGGATCCCCTCCAGTGACTTGGGAATTGTTCACCAGTGCTTTTTATGATCTTTTCATCCTTTGGAGTGTGAGGGAGGAGAGTTGCCTCAGATTTGAGAGCCTGAGGCAGGATGGGGTGTCTATTTCTGAGCATGAGGTTTGCTTTTGTCAGTTAGATAGACATGCCACCACTATCATCCCCAATAAAATCGAAAGGGTTCACCATTTTGTGAGAGGTTTGACTTATTCTATTAGACCATCAATATTTTGGGTATCTAGAGGTAGAGCCTCCTTTTAGTCAGTGGTTAGTGCCACTAAAGAGGCAGAGTTGATGGAGAAGAAGGAGTTCGGGGAACCCAAGAAGGACTGTGCTTCGAGAAAATTTTTGGGTGCCTCATCTAGAGGTAGAGGTTCTTATAGAGGAGGTTGTTCCTTTCAGCGCAGAGGGCCAGTTCATGCCTTTATACCAGCATTTGAGGGAGAGCATGGTTATTATAGTTCATACAGTTCGGGTCAGGGTTTATCCATTTCTCAGCTTAGGCCTGCGGGTCGAGGTGGTTACAGTATCCCTCTTATTTCCCCGCATCAGCCATCTGTTTTGAGATCATATTTTAAGTATGGATCCTCAGACCATATGGTTCAATAGTACCCCATGCAGACTCATTCGAGTCCACACCGTACTTACACAGTAGTGCCAGTCAGAGGTGTAGCACCACCATCCAGAGGTCTATCCCCACCAACCCGGGGTCGTAGTAAGGGTCAGTCCAATAAAAGTGGTCGTACCGAAGGTAAGGGAGCGGGTGATGTCTTAGCATAGTAGGGTGGTAGAGGAGTTTCCAGGCTGATGGCGGGCGGGGAGCTAATTATTATGTTTTCCAGGTAGACTTGAGGCTGAGGCCTACGATGCAGTCGTCATAGGTATTGTTCCAATTTGTCATCGCCCTGCATCTGTGTTATTTGATCTTGGATCCACTTATTCGTATGTTTTAGCATATTTCTCTTTTGGGTTTGAATTTCTATGTTATCATATGCCCATGCCCGTACATGTTTCTACCCCCATAAGAGAGCCCTTAGTAGTGGATCAGGTGTTATGATCCTGTTTTGTGTTTTTGGCGAGTTATGAAATATGGGTGGACATGATTATCCTTGATATGGTAGACTTCGACGGCATTTTGGATATAGATTGGCTATCTCCGTATCGTGCTATTTTTTATTGTTATGCCAAGACGGTGACACTAGCTATGCCAAGTAGGCCGTGAATAGAGTGGAAGGGTTCTAGTGGCTCCTATCCTAGTAGGGTTATTTCTTGTATTCGGGCCCAACTATTAATCGATAGGAGTTGCTTGGCTTTTTTAGAATTTTTTTATGATACTGATGTTAAGCCGCCTTTTATGGAGTCTATTCCTGTAGTTCGAGAGTTTATGGATATATTTTCTACTGATCTTCCAGGGGTTCCATCTGACAAGGATATTGACTTTGCTATTTATCTCGAGATGGGCACCAAGCCCATTTTTATTTCTCCTTATCGTATGGCTCCAACTGAGTTGAAGGAGCTAAAGGAGTAACTTTACAATCTATTGAGAAAGGGGTTTATTTGCCCTCATGTTTCTCCTTGGGGTGACCTGATCTTATTTGTAAAGAAGAAGGATGGGTCTATGAGGATATGTATCGACTATAAATAGTTGAATAAGGTGACTATCAAGAACAAGTACCCTCTTCCCCGTATCGATGATTTGTTTGATCAGCTCCAAGGAGCGATCTTATTCTCTATGATAGATTTGAGATCCGGATATCATCAGTTGAGGATTTGGCCTTTAAATATTCCTAAGACATGCTTTCGGACCAGATATGGCCATTATAAGTTCCTTGTTATGTCATTTGGGCTGACTAACTTTCCAACAACATTTATGGAGATGATGAATAGGGTGTTTCATCTTTATCTAGATTTATTTATGATTGTCTTCGTTGATGATATCTTGATTTACTCTAAGATATAAGAAGATCATGTGCAACACTTGAGGATTGTGCTCTAGAGACTTAGGGAGAAGAAACTTTATGCTGAGTTCTCTAAGTGTGAGTTTTGGTTGAGTTCGGTGGAGTTCCTAGGGCATGTGGTGTCAAAAGAGGGCATTATAGTCAATTCGGATAAGATCAAGGCGGTACGAGGATGGACTAGACCTACCTCAGCTACAGAGATTCATAATTTTATGGGTTTGGCAGGGTATTATCACCATTTTTAGGGCTTCTCTATGATAATAGCTCTATTGACCAGGCTTACTCAGAAAAATGTGATATTTCCTTGGTCAGATGAATGTGAGGAGAGCTTCCAAAAGCTCAAAGTATTATTGACTTCAGCATTTGTGTTAACTTTTCTTGAGGAAAGTGTTGACTTCATCGTGTATTGTGATGCATTGGGAGTAGGCTTAGGTGGAGTGTTGATGCAAAAGGGGACGGTGATTGCCTATGCATTGAAGCAATTAAAGACTCATGAAAAGAACTATCCCACCCATGATTTAGAGTTGGCGGAGGTTATCTTTGTTGTGAAGTTATGGTGTCATTATTTGTATGTAGTTCATTATGAGATATTCACTGATCACCGGAGTCTACAGTACATCTTCATCCAGTAGAACTTGAATTTGAGGCAAAAGAGGTGGGTTGAGCTTCTGAAGGATTATGATTTGACTATTCTATATCACCTCGGGGAGGCTAATGTGGTTGCCGATGCATTGAGTAGGAAGACTTCTAGCATGGGAAGTCTTGAAACTATTCGAGCCAAGGAGCGACCCTTGGCTAGAGATGTCCAGAGATTGGCCAATGGGATAGTGAGATTGCAGCTTTCTGATGAGGGTCGAGTGCTTGCTTTTATAAAAGCCTGCTTTTCTTTTATGGATCAGATATGATAGAGGCAGTTTGAGGATGAGAAGTTGTGCCTCATTCAAGATAAGGTGATGAAAGGTAAAGCTAAGGAAGTAGTGCTTGATTCTGAGGGTGTTTTGAGGTTTGGGAGTCGCATTTGTGTTCCCAAGGTTGGTGAGTTACTCGGACTGATACTTGAGGAGGCTCATTGCACTCGATATTCTATTCATCCGAGGGTAACAAAAATGTACCATGACTTGAGTCAACACTATTGGTGGTGTGGTATGAAGAAAGACATCGTCGAGTTTGTGTCCAAGTGTTTGACATACCAACAGGTTAAGTGTGTGCACCAGAGAATTGGGGTGAGTTTCAAAAGATGCCCATTACCACTTGGAAGTGGGAGAGGATCACGATGGATTTCGTGGTGGGTTTGCTCAATACCGTGGGAGGTTTTGATTCCATTAGGGTTGTGGTCGACCGATTGACCAATTTGGCTCATTTTATCCTGTTAAGGTTAGTTTCATGGCGGATAGGCTACCCCAGCTCTATATTAGTCAGATTGTTAGACTCTATGGAGTTCCTATTTCCATCTTATCGGATTGGGGCTCATTGTTCACATCTCAATTTTGGGAGGCCGTGTAGCATGGATTAGGTACCCAATTGGATCTGAGTACCGCATTCCACCCTCAGACGAATGAATAGCATGAGATAACTATTCAGGTACATGAGGCTATGCTACAGGCATGTGTGATTGATTTTGGTGCTCAGTGGGATCAGCACTTGCCCCTAGAAGAGTTCTCTTACAACAAAAGTTACTATTCCAATATCTAGATGGCTCCTTTTGAAGCTTTGTATGGCTGGAGGTATAGGTCGCCGATTAGATAGGTTAATTATGTGGTGGTGAATAGCCTAGACACCGATTTACTTCGAGATGCCATGTAGAAGGTTCGGCTGATTCAGGGTAAGTTGTTGACAACTCAGAGTTGCTAGAAGAGCTATGCTGAGAGGCGGATTAGACCTTTAGTGTTCATGGTTGGTAACCAAGTATAGATGAGGGTCTCGCCATTGAAGGGTTTCATGAGGTTTGGGAAGAAGGGAAAGCTCAGCCCTAGGTTTATTGGCCCTTTTGAGATCTTGGATCGAGTGGGAGAGGTGGCCTACATTGTTGCCTTACCACCTAGTCTGTCTTCTGTACATCCAATGTTTCATGTCTCAATGCTACTGCACTACATACCGGATGAGTCTCATGTGATTTCCCATGATTCGGTAGAGTTGAGCCCAGATTTGACATACTAGAAGGAGCCTGTGGCTATTTTGGACAGGCAGGTCAAAAGTTGAGGACTAAGTAGATAGCTTCAGTGAAGGTCCAGTGGCGGCATCGATCCGTGGGAGAGGCTACTTTGGAGTTAGAGTCAAACATACGGGCTTGTTACCCCCATCTTTTTGAGACTCCATGTATGTCCCTTGCTTTATGTTCGAGGACGAACATAGTTTTTAGTAGTAGATGATGTAATGATCCTGGAGGTCATTTTTTGCATTTTCAATAAAATTATCATCTATTGGGTCTAAAAGTTAGTTTTTGGAAATCTTGTGAAAAGCTAAGGTTTTGCTTGACAAATGGATTTTGAAGGCTTAAGTTGCCAAATTTTGAGTTTCAGAGTCATTTGGAGTTTCGAGTTTCGAAATAGAATTTTTTCGATTTCATCAGTCTTGGAATGTGGAAATTGGTGTAGGAGAGTTGTGGAATCAGATTTGGAGTTAAAACGTGGATTTTTGGTGCGAAGTTGCAAATTAAGTTAAAGTTTGGTTCAAGTTTAACTTTGGTCAACATTTAAGGTTCGAGTGCTCGGATTGGATTTCTGATAGTTCAAATAATTTTGAGAGGTGGTTCTAAATCTAGAAATAGCTTTGGTATAATTTTTAGAGGTCCCGAGGGTATTTTGGGTATTCCAAGTGCCGAAACTAGTTTAGTTGCGACTTATCTGATTTTGGGTCAAGGAGTGCCTCAACTAGTTTAGTTGTGACTTATCGCATTTATAGTCAAGGAGGCCTCAAATTCAAATGTTGATAGTTCCATTGAGTCTGGAATATTGAATTTAGTAAGGTTGCATATCTGGTTTGTATTCACGGGATTTTGATCGAATCTCGAGGGTCCATCCGAAGACTTAGCCTTGTGAAATGTTGATGTCAACTAGTGCATCTAGTTGTTCTTCGCATTTGCAGAGGATCCCTGCCGCCATCACAATATTCCATTAATTTGGTCTCCGCGATTGCGATGAAGCTAGGGCCTGACCTTTGCGATCGCGTCGTAAGTGGGTCGCGGTCGTGAAGAGATAATTCGGCTTGAATAGTGTTTTTTTTCAAAAGATGGGATTAGGGTCAATTTCCTCCATTTTTGACATTCTAAGCTCGGTGGAAGCGAATTTCAAGGGGGGGTTTCATGGGAAACTATTGGGTAATGTATTTTTAGCACTTTCCCTTAATTTCGATTGAATAGTTTCGTATTTTAACTTCAAATTGTGGATTCAAATTGGAGATTTTGGGTTTTCTTGAACATAAACTTTTGAAAGAGAAATGGGAATTTTGAACTCATTTTAACTCCATTTTTGAAATGGATTTCACCATTAAATTCCTTATTACTTAGAGGATGTTTTCATCCAAATATAATCAGATTTCGAGTTCAATTTCTGATGTTAGATTTTTGACCATTTTATCCTTTCACCCATATTTCTTGATTTTAGTGTCAATAGATTCAAAATATGATTGTGAGTCTATATTTGATTAGATTGTGGTAATTTGAAGTATCATCGAAGAGGAAATGCGGTATTTTGGATTGTTCATGACTTTTTGGCTAAGGCAAGTGGAATTTTAACTTTTATTAAGTATATCGAACTTGTATTTTTCTATGTGAGGGTATTAGGGTCTGTTGGGTCATTAGATTGAATTAAATTATATGAGTTGGAGTGTGATAGTGGAATCCAAATAGGGGTAATTGTCTAAGTGTTTTAAATTATGAGGTACTGATCTATTGTGTGATTGTGGAATATATGACATCTTGTGCTAATAATTATCATGTATCACTTATTACTTGTGCATATGTTATATCTGTGAAGGCTGAGAAATGATATGAGTGAGGTACTCGATATTGGGATCGAGGTTTCTATCGGTCGAGGTGATTTGCCAAAGTTTCTTCCGACGGCCGAGGTCTCTTCCAGCAGATATTATGGCCGAGGTCTCTTCCAGCAGATATTGGCTGAGGTATTTTTTGGTAGATACATGGTCTATGTGAGTCCCCTATGGGTTTCGGTCTGAGGTGATCAACATATGTGTATCGTAGGACAGACATGCATCACGATATTTACATTGCATTTGCATCTATTTCTTCCTGTGATTGATTATGATTTGAGATTTCCTGTATTTGTCTGAGTATAGTGGTGAGAGCATACTTGTACATTCTATTTGTGGCCTGTGTAGTATTCTAGTGCAATTGTGATATAAATTATATAGATTAGACTGTATGAGTGCAGGTGTGTAGTTGTAGAGGATTGTGGTTGGGATGTCAAGAGTACCCATGTTCCGCATTGCTTTACTTAGGGTTTAGTTTCCTTTTTCTGATTACCGTCTTATTGGTACTCACCCCTTGCTTCTATATTTATGTAGGATTTGAGCTCGGCACCTCCTGCTCATAGTACACTTTAATCGGTCCGAGCTTCTAGATACTTGAGAGGTAGCAGCTTGTCCTCTCCGGTAGACTCTCGATGTCCATTACTTTATGTTTTGTTCTATTTGGGAACTGAGACATATATACTTGTATCTTTTTCATTTCTATTGAAATAGCAGCTTGTACATGTGTCACTCAGTCTTGGATAGTTAGAACTTAATTTCCGATTATCCTTATTTATATTATATTAGACTTTACATTTTCGCTTTTACTTCTGCTTACTTTGAATTATTTGGACTCTTAGGCTGACTCGTCTTGGTGGTTAGGCGAGTGCCATCACACCCGATTTTGGGTCGTGATATTGATAAAGTTGAATTGACTTACCCGAGTTTTTATCATCAACCCTCACTTTAGCTATGATTAGGCAACATTTTATCCTTGTTAGTAATATGTTTCTTTTGGTCTAAGTTAGTCTCATACCTTTTGTAAGTATGCACTCATGGTGGACTAGCTAAGGAAGAAAGGTTGACGAGATAGACTCAAGGTAAATATCTTTCCAAAAGTTCAGAAGAGGGACCATGTCCTTCCTCAAAGATTAGTATCAAACTTATTGCCTATTTAAATGATTCTGAGAACTTTTCAAAAATGCCATATGTCTGCTCTGGTCTTTTGAAAGCATTGTCACATCATCTCAAAAAAGAAAAAATATTCTTACCTCTTATTGATTATGTTTGAACCATCTTTACCTTCTAATTCATCCCTCGAAAAATAAGAGTCCGTATCTTTTGAAAACTCCTTTTCTGACTCTCTAGTCATGTTGTCTCCTCTTCCTTCTACTCCCAAGACGACCTTCATTCCTTTTAAGGTTTTGTCAGTTTCGAATTTGGCTATATCAGAACCTCTATCAAAGACATTTCTCTAGTCTCAACTTATTCCCATTCCCATAGGTGTAACTGAACGTTTATTTGAGGGTGACCTACCAGAAGAAAAGGGAAATGAATCAAATATCCTAACGACTGGAAAAAAGTGGGTAGTTTAGAGTTTGACTCAAGTGAGTAAGAATACTAAGGCAAATTTCAATGAGCAAGAAGTTCTACATCCCTCAGCATCTCCTATCCTATCCCCAAAGCTCACTCTTAAGAATCCTATGCACAAGGTGATGAGTGCAAGGGATGACTTACATGGATTGGCCTATGATTATTTCTTAAATGAGGTATGTGACTATTACAAAGTTGAAAGTGGTAAATGTATGGTAGGGTCTATGAAGCACTCCATCTCCATGACTACTCAGATTGAGTGTGAGTGTGATCTCATTGCACAACAAGAAAAGTTGGTCATAGATTTGGAAGAAATGATAGTCTCTTTGGCCCAACGTGATGTTGAGATCATGCATCTAAAGGCCACGTTGCAAGAGGACACCACTTAGGGACCTGGTACCATTGATTATCTCCAAGAGGAGAAGAAAGAGCTGAAGGCACAAGTCACTGCCTTAAATGTTGAAACCAAGAGTATCAATGGAGAGGTCAAGGACTGGACAAATATCTTCTCAATGCCCATGTAGCTGCAAATGAGCACATAAACCTAGTTCTTCATTCCCTTGCATAACAACCTCCTTCTTCCCGGTCCTTTTGCCTCTACTCTACATCCTTTTATTTTTTTATTATCTCTATGGCTAAACTGATCAGGTCTCATATGCATTTTTGTTAATGTAATATTTTTATGCTATTCTAATGAACTATGAATGAAAATTCGTCTTTTGTCTACTATTCTTCCTTTCTTGCTTTTGGTTGGTTCATTTATGTCACTACTATCCCAGTGGCCATGAATTTACCGAAAATGTATCTTACTTCACTTGGTTTAATGTTTTAACCTTTTTATTATGTCAAAAGGGGAAGAAGTATTAATAACATATAGCTAGTTCAAATCAAGGGATTTGGTCCATGTGATAAGGGGGAGGTAATTTCAACAAGGGGAATAGTTTTTCATGATTAAAAAAGAGAAAAATGCTGCATTTTGGATTTTGATGATTTAACAAACTATCATGCATGGAATGTTGCAAGGAGGGACATGGAAGACATGGGGGTAGTTTGTCATCATCAAAAAGGCAGAAAATGTTGTATTTTGTATTTTTATGATTTCACAAACTATTGTTCAAAATGACCTAATCTAAGACCTGGTCTGCAAAGTGGTTTTACCTATAATTAAGTCAACTTCGTACACCTATAAAGCTGTACTTATTGCAGCAATTGGTGGGCAGTATAGCAGAGGTGTTGCCACGATAGGCAACCTCGACCAATGACATGATTTCTAGGTTTTGTCTCTCTTACAAAGAGAATTTGTTGACAAGAAAAAAATTAGTTTTTGCATATCAAATTTATACACAAAGCAAAAGTCATTTAAAGGAAGAATATTGCTCATACTCAACAATGACCTGATCCCGCATTGTAATATCTTCAGTTGGGTTTTGATTTTTGTGTCTTGTGATATTATGTTATAAATCTACTCCTATATTATTATGGATAGTAGATCGTCTCTTCTCTTATCTTTTCAAATTTGAGTTATTGGCTAGAGGTAGCCGGAGTATGTTGTGGTTAGAGTTAACCATTAAAGTATATATCACCTAGAGGTAGTTAATGTAGTAGATAATAGAGTTATTGCTTAGTTGTGGCTAGAGTTAGCCGTGGTGTATTGTTGAGTCTATTTCAGCTAAGGTTAGTTGGTGTAGTGGGCAATAGAGTTATTACTTTGTGTCTTATAATAGAGGTGTTACAAGGGGGAGGGACTAAGAGTTTAATTTCTAGGTTGCATGAGATTGTAATTTGAAACTTGGATCATTGTTAGCAAAGTTATTGGAAAAATCCTGTGAGATAGGTCGTGATTTTTTCCTCCCTTAAGCAAAGAGGTTTTCACATAAACATTTGTATTCTTTATTTTTTGTTTTGTTGCTGCTTTCTTTCTGTTCTTCATAGTTCTCACTCAAGGATCTGGTCCCTTGACTCATCGTGGAACATATAATCCAATAGAAACATATATGAAAATATATGCAAAATCTATGAAACAATCCTCCATGAAACTTCTTCTATTATGATTTCTTGGATCAAGCTTCCATTACTTTTTGTTATACTCAACAGTGATAGATCTCGTATGAATGGAAATATGGAGAAGGAGTGATCATAATCAATACAAACGATCTCATCATGGCATATTTCATCCCAATGGACAAAGGCATAAGAAATAAAGCAGAATTTGATGCCTTGTTATTGGGCATTAAGTGTTGTATTGATAATGGGTTTCAATATGATTATTTAAGAGTTTGAATAACTTATAATTCATCACTCTATGAATTGCATCCGGTCAATTCCCGAGAGAATTAAACATACCATAAAAGAAATCAACAAATTAGTCATATTCATAATATCATTATCAAACACTACTTTAGAGAAACAAGTAAAGTTTCTTATAAATTTGCTAGCCATAACTGTGAAAACAACTTTATATATATTTAATATTTTTTTTGGCCTCCCAAGACAAGTTTGAGGATTGTTAAATATTGATATATGTCAATTGCCATCATACAAAGTCAAGAACAAAAGACTAATTATGCTCACCTATATTTGAGCCCCCTTGAATCTATAACTTTATTGTCACTTGCTTAATTGATATAAAAAAAAGTCTTCTAGTCGAATTATGAACTCACATCTTGTGGAAAAAGGTCAGGCATAATCCCCCTTTTCAACTCTTCTTCTTAGTGGCAATGAAATATTCACTTTATTATAAAAAATATACGCTTTAGTAATTTGGGTTTTGATATATGTGATGGCGTTTGATTTTACATGAAATTTAAGATTATTAGTTTTTGAATCTTAAGTAATTAAACAATTGTCATAAAAATTCCTGTTGATATAACGTCACAATCCAATTTCTAAGGTCATGATGACACCTACTACAACTCACTAGTAAGTAAGCCTAACCCATAGTCCAGAGTCAGAAGCAACGGGCTATCAGGCGGAAGATAACCAAATGAAGTAGAAGAAAATGATAAGGAGAAGAAAGAGGGATAACAAATTATCTATATACAACAAAAAAAACCACTCCCAAGACCTGAAATCAGTCAATAATCGAGCATCTAATCAAAATAAGAGTACAAGTCTTTTACAAATACAATTACAAGTATACACTATCTTCGAAAGTAAAGTATAGAAAATCTTCGAAAGCAAAGTAAAGACTAGTCCAAGTCCAAAGTAGATGGAAATCGGCAACTCCGAATGCTAGGAGCTCACCCAATCTCTGAATCCAAGGATAAGCAAGTATAAATAACATCTAATGAGGTAAGTACAGAATAAGTAACCACACCAGAGATATAACATGATAGACAAGAAAATATAAGTGAAGTAATATGTAACAACCCAACTCCGTAGGCCGCAACTCGTGCCTGAGTTAGACACCTATATGCACCCTTAGCCCAAATTAGTATATTAACAGAATATATAAATATAGAAATCAAACAAAGTCATTAGATAGCGCACGAAAACAGATACAGCACACGAAAGCCGATAAGGCCATCACGGAACACAAAAGCCCAACACATATAAAAAACCCACAAATACATATCTATAGACCTCTACGGAATGATAGCATAATCATATGATGAGATAGGGCCCCATCGTACCCCTGACCAATGTGTACGAATACGCAATAGAAAAGTTAGTACCCAAAATAGGGCTCTGGATAACGGAGCATTGTCAAACATCAAAGTGGATGTCCTAGGAAAGCGGATCAGCAAATCGAGCGTCTGTACCTGCGGGCATATAATGCATCCCCCGAGGAATGGGGTCAGTACGGAAAATGTACTAAATATGTAAAGCATGGACTGTAATAAACAAAGTCATAACTAGAATAGAATGTGCAAAAAATGAGCGAAATGCCTAGAATATAAAAATGCTTATCACAAACACAGATAATGTATGCGGAAAAACTTATGTCATATCCGACCCAATTATTGGACTCGGTGAACAAAACATGGTCACCCTTCCGTTACCGACGCCACAGCACAACATACACCAGAGTAGGGAATATCTCCGTAACAGATCATATCATATCAGATGGCCACATCATATCATCAGACATCAGCATATGTGTGCATGGCACAACATACACCACAACCTATGTACATTTCATACCCGCCCCCTCACGTCGGGGCACGACGAACAATGCAGAGAAGTACGCTTTATAACATATCCTGGCCCGGACTCAGTGAAAGAAGCATTGAGGCATCCACGAGTGGAGCAGTGAGAAACTAAATGCAATATGAAATATAAAACATTTACAGAGACTCGATAGCATAACTCCAATGACTAATCATATAAGAGAAATTGAGCGATAATCATAGCGTATGTCTTTCAGATGTCACGATGGTCTATGTCAAAATGGATTTTTTGAAATCGTTCTCATATTTCAAAATATATTATGGGACTCAAGAAAATAATTAAAACATCTATCATTTAGTAGTTGGAAGAGTAGCAAAGAGTTTCCTTTGAATTTTACTCAAAAATAAGTCAAATGAAACAATAAAGGAAAATTCGAGAATAGTGGGCCCACCTCGGCCAAATGAGGTGACATACACAAATTACGTGCGCTAAACTTCATGACGTTATTTATAAGAGTTTTAAGGTCGTCGGGTTCTATTTATGCAAGTTCTAGATTTTTAGATAATTTTTCCCAACTACTCATTAATATTTAGTTCAATTCTACTAAATAAAAAAGAAGCAAATTTAGGCGCAGATTCCGAAGAGTAGAGTCGTTTCCGAGGCTCGTATCCAATCCTATTACACCTAGTACATGCCAAGAGAAGGAAAAGTAATGCTTCACATACGTTATTGGCCTTTTGCGCTTGTCCAAATTCAAATCTCGTTTCCTCAAAAATCTACAATTGGTCACATTTACCAAATAATAATTATAAGGCTTTAAAAATAATTCAATCTTAACCACTACTTGTCTACAGAAATTTGGGCAGCATCTTCCTATACATACAACATCCCTGAGATTTCAACTCAGCCCAAAATGTCAACAATTATACCGATAACAATAACAATAACATCAACAATCGATTTAAAATGCATCCAAACATAAATTATCTTCTTTTCTAAATAGTGCAACAACTTCCAATCCAACTTTGCACTTTGAACTCAATAGCAACATTTTTTTTACTTTCAAATTCATAATCAACAGCAACAATCTACACTTTAACAACTTCATTATCATAATATCATAAAATCATACTAAAATGATATAATTCCCTACAATCAATTTCAATGCCGACTTAAACCATTTAACCTTCATTTATATTATAAGAATCACAACAACACAACTAACATACTAAACAAAATCAATTCATTTCCATCTCATCACTCTACACCACACGGCCCTACTCCACATTTCCAACTTCAACCAAATTATTCAACTTCCATTTCCAATATAAAATCCACAATAACTACTACTAGAATACTATATAAAATTTAATTCATCTTGCTTATACCATAACACATATACACGGCCATATACACATATGCACCCCCACCATGCAAACTTCCATCTTTTCATAAATTCCACCCATTTCTACATACTACAACATAGGCAAGCCTTCATAACATAATAAAAAGGGATTAATTCTTACATTTTCCTCCTAACTTCTTCACTTGACCAAGGTGTTCAAATGATGAAACAAGCGTCCTATCCTCCGAAATAACTACACCACGTTGTAGAGGACCCTTGAATTAGTAGAAATACTAGAAGAAAATAATTTTTTGAACAAGATTTCAAGGAGTAAAATTTTTCCTTGCTTGGCCGATTTTCTCCTCTTTTTTCCCTTTGTTCTTCTCCTATGTCAATTTGTCTTGAAGGTTCTAGATGTTTATGACTAAGTTCCCCTTTTTATTTATTCATCACATAGATGAATGACTTGGGCTTGGGTCTTTTGTTTGGGCCTCTCTTGTTTTTTCTTGATTCTTCCAAGCCCAATCACTTAGTCCATAGGTTTTCATGAAACTAAGTTTTTGAAATTTCTATTTTGCCGTTGGCCTTTTCCAATATTTCCACATCCAAAATTTCATAACCAACTTATGTGAAATTCAAATTTTTCCCTTAACCTTTTCTAATATTTCCACATCCAAAATTTTCATAATCAACTTATGTATCAAACAAAATCAAAACATAGCATTATCCTTAACTTGTTACAATTATCCCAAAATATCCAAATGTGCAAAATACTGGTTATAATATCCTCCCTCCCTTTAGAACATTCATCCTCGAATGTTAAACTATTCTTATAGGGTTTATGGATATCTTAGGGAGGAGTTTCTTTTACGGTTATTGCACATAATTCATTGATTAACCAACACAGGTAAATAAGAAATTTAGGTTACCCGTGGGCGTAGGAAACAAGTGAGGATACTTCTTCTTCCTTTCTTCCTCAACCTCCCTAGTCATTTCTTCTCAGTTATTAATATGCCATAATACTTTAACAGAGGGTACATCTTTGGTACGTAATCTCCTTATCTGACGATCTAAGATAGCCACCGGTTGTTCCTCATTGTATAGCTCTTCAGTCACCTGAATGTCTTGCATGGGAAATACTCTGGAAGGGTCGCTAATAAATTTGCGAAGCATAGACATGTGGAATACCGGATGTACTGCTTCTAAATCAGCTGGCAAGTCCAACTCAAAGGCAATCTTGCCTACTTTATGGATGATCTGATAAGGTCCGATGTACCTCAGACTAAGCTTCCCTTTTCTGCCGAATCTCATGACGTCTTTCATAGGTGACACTTTCAAGAATACCCAGTCACCCACTTGGAACTCTAATGGTAGATGTTGGTTGTCTACATATGCTTTCTTTCGACTTTGAGAAGTTAAGAATCTCTCCTAAATAAGCTTTACCTCCTCCCCTTCTTGTTAAACCACGTCTGGGCCTATTAGTCATGTTTTTCCAATATCAGACTAACTAATGGAGACCTACATTTTCTGCCATATAAAGTCTTATACGAGCCATCTGGAGACTGGACTGATAGTTAATATCGTAAGTAATCTTGACAGGTAGTAGGCAATTGTCCGAGCTACCTTTGGAGTCAACCATATAGGCCCGCAATATATCTTCTACCGTTTAGCTAGTAAACTTAATCTATCCATCGGTTTGAGGGTATAATGGTGTACGAAGACCTATTTGTCTTTCCAATCTCTTCGTAGGCTGATCTTCAGTAGTTAGTTATAACTTGGGCTCCTTCTTCTGAGAAAATGGCTATGGGAACTATGGGAAACTGAAAATGAACTACCTTCTGTTGACAGTCAACATTAGCATAACAGAAAGATAACTAATCCATACCCCTAATCACATCAAATTGAGTCATATCTCTATTAAGTCTGACTTAGTGCAATGATCACATATAATTACCGAGCAATTTTTTATATACCTGTTTTTCTATAATAGAATCTCCTACCGGAGTACCTACCTTGAATGGTTCTATCAGCTTGGGTTTTATCCCAATTTTTATCAGCAATCAACAAAGAAATATATAATAATATAGAGCCTGAATCTATCAATGCATACACTATCTGGAAAAAAATCAGCAATATACCTGTAATCACGTCTGGAGATACCTCCTGATTCTGCCGGGTGGCCAAAGCATAAGTGCGGTTCGAAGGACCGCTGAAACTAGAGACCCCGCCATGTCCTCTACCATGACTTGCTGGTATAGACGCACCCTGCCTTATGGGGCGCATAGCTACCGAAGAAGATGATGATGCAATAGCTGATCCGATAGGCCAAGCTATACTGCCCAAATTACTCTTATATGGGGAATCTCTCACCGCATGGCCTTGACGGCCACAAGAAAAACAAGCCCCTGTAGCATGGTAGAAATGTCCCGGATAGTACCTGTCATAATAAGAATATTGAGGCCCAGGTAGCCTCATCTAACCAGAGCCTCTGTCTGGCTATGAATCGGAAGCCCTAGAGCTCGGACCTGCTCCCGAATATCCTGTGCCACCTGGTCTTTAGCCTGAGGACTGCAGAGGCATACTCTGTGCTGGCTGGGTAGGCTATCTGCTATACTGCAGCTGGGATGGTCTGCTATGGAACTCTCCAGAATATCCAGCTGATCTAGCCCTCTTAAGTTGACTCCTGCCAAAATCTCGGTCGGGTTGATGTCCTTTATGTCTGTCCTCCATGCCCTGAGCATATGTCTGTATACGGGCGATGTCCATACCTGGATGGGAAGCCATTACCAAACAACTATCAACCAGATACCGATCTAGGCCCATCACATATCGGTGCATCCTGTCAGTCATATTAGCTACCAAAGTGGATGCATACCGGGCCAATGAGTCAAACTCCAAACTATACTCGCGAACATTGCGGCCTTGTTGCCTCAACATTAAAAATCTATCCACCCTGGCTCTCCGCATCTCAAGAGGCAGGAAATGACTGAGAAAAGCCTCCGTAAACTCATTCCATACTGTTGGAGGAGCGACTCTGCCCCTGGACAACTCCCGGGACTCATACCAGTTAGCAGCTACCTCGTGCAGTCTATATGAGGCCAACTCAACTGACTCCATCGCAGAAGCCTTAATCAGACGTAATGTACACCGAATCTCCCTAATGAACTCTTGGGGATCCTTCTCGGGCTTTGTCCTCAAGAACTCTGGGGGATTACAGGTCAGAAACTCATGAGCCCTCGAATTATCTGACTTGTATACCTGATCTTCGTCTGAACCGCGTCTGTTCTCTTGGCCTGCCACCAATCTTGTAAATAGCTGGATCGCATCCCGTATATCACTATTCTCCGCTCCTGGTTGTGGAGCTAGAGGCTCGGGTGTTGGGGATCCGACAACTGGCGGTGAAGCCATCCTATGATCTACAACTGAGGTTGCCCTAATCCCCTCTGATACTAGAGGCATCGCAGAGCTGGATGTCGGGGGAACAGTCCCCAGCTCAGGCCGAGATCAGGCCCAGGTAACTCTGTAGGCCTGACTAGCCTCACCGGGCGCTGTTGATTTGCCCTTCTGGAAAGCCGTTGCTTTCTTCGGAGGCATTACTAGAAACATAAAAATTTGTTTTATTAGGGAGGAATCATCCTGATAATACAGCTCTATCGTACGATCTAAGAAAAGAAGGAAAGGTAACATCCTAAATGTCTTGTAGCCTCCTATTTATAGATGGGGTGCACAACACACCGATAAAAAGACTATACTAGACACGGTCTATAGACATTTCGAGGACTAAACTACACTGATACCACTTTTATCAAGATCCAACCTCGTAGGCCGCGACTCATTCCCGAGTTAGACACCCTTATGTACCCTTAACCCAAATTAGCATATTACTAGAATAGATAAATATAGAAATCAAACAAGGTCATTAGATAGCGCACGAAAATAGATACAGCACACGAAAGCTGATAAGGCCATCACGGAACACAAAAGCCCAACACATATACAAAACCCACAAATACATATCTACAGACCTCTACAGAATGATAGCATAATCATATGACGAGATAGGGCCCCATCGTACCCCTGACCAATATGTACAAATATGCAACAGAAAAGTTAGTACCCAAAATAGGGCTTCGGATAACGGAGCATTGTCAAACAACAGAGTGGATGTCCTAGGAAAGCAGATTGGCAAATCGAGCGTCTGTACCTGTGGGCATGTAATGCATCCCCCAAAAAAAGGGGGTCAGTACGAAAAATGTACTAAATATGTAAAGCATGGACTGTAATAAATAAAGTCATAACTAGAACAAAATGTGCAAAAAATAAGCAAAATGCCTAGAATGTCAAAATGCTTATCACAAACACAGATAATGTATGCAGAAAAAATTATGTCATATCCAGACCCATTATTGGACTCGGTGAACAAAACATGGTTGCCCTTCCGTCACCGGCGCCACAGCACAACATACACCAGAGTAGGGAATATCTCCGTAATAGATCATATCATATCAGATGGCCACGTCATATCATCAGACATCAGCATATGTGTGCATGGAACAATATACACCACAACCCATATACCTTTAATACCTGCCCCCTCACATTGAGGCACGACGAATAATGCAGAGAAGTACGCTTGATAACATTTCCTGGCCCGGACTCAGTGAAAGAAGCATTGAGGCATCCACGAGTGGAGTAGTGAAAAACTAAATGCAATATGAAATATAAAATATTTATAGAGACTCGATAGCATAACTTCGATGAATAATCATATAAGAGAAATTGAGCGGTAATCATAGCATATGTCTTCCAGATGTCACGATGGTCTATGTCAAAATGGTCTTTTTGAAATCGTTCTCATATTTCAAAATATATTATGGGACTCAAGAAAATAATTAAAACATCTATCGTTTAGTAGTTGGAAGAGTAGCAAAGAGTTTCCTTTGAATTTTACTCAAAAATAAGTCAAATGAAACAATAATGGAAAATTCGAGAATAGTGGGCCCACCTCGGCTAAATGAGGTGACATACACAAATTACGTGCGCTAAACTTCATGACGTTATTTATAAGAGTTTTAAGGTCGTCGGGTTCTATTTATGCAAGTTCTAGATTTTTAGATAATTTTTCCCAACTACTCATTAATATTTAGTTCAATTCTACTAAATAAAAAAGAAGCAAATTTAGGCGCAGATTCCGAAGAGTAGAGTCGTTTCCGAGGCTCGTATCTAAACCTATTATACCTAGTACATGCCAAGAGAAGGAAAAGTAATGCTTCACATACGTTATTGGCCTTTTGCGCTTGTCCAAATTCAAATCTCGTTTCCTCAAAAATCTACAATTGGTCACATTTACCAAATAATAATTATAAGGCTTTAAAAATAATTCAATCTTAACCACTACTTGTCTACAGAAATTTGGGCAACATCTTCCTATACATACAACATCCCTGAGATTTCAACTCGTCCCAAAATGTCAACAATTATACCGATAACAATAACAATAACATCAACAATCGATTTAAAACGCATCCAAACATAAATTGTCTTCTTTTCTAAATAGTGCAACAACTTCCAATCCAACTTTGCACTTTGAACTCAATAGCAACATTTTTTTACTTTCAAATTCATAATCAACAGCAACAATCCACACTTTAACAACTTCATTTTCATAATATCATAAAATCATACTAAAATGACATAATTCCCTACAATCAATTTCAATGCCGACTTAAACCATTTAACCTTCATTTACATTATAAGAATCACAACAACACAACTAACATACTAAACAAAATCAATTCATTTCCATCTCATCACTCTACACCACACGGCCCTACTCCACATTTCCAACTTCAACCAAATTCATTCAACTTCCATTTCCAATATAAAATCCACAATAACTACTACTAGAATACTACATAAAATTTAATTTATCTTGCTTATACCATAACACATATACATGGCCATATACACATATGCACCCCCACCATGCAAACTTCCATCTTTTCATAAATTCCACCCATTTCTACATACTACAACATAGGCAAGCCTTCATAACATAATAAAAAGGGATTAATTCTTACATTTTCCTCCTAACTTCTTCACTTGAACAAGGTGTTCAAATGATGAAACAAACGTCCTATCCTCCGAAATAACTACACCACGTTGTAGAGGACCCTTGAATTAGTGGAAATACTAGAAGAAAATAATTTTTTGAACAAGATTTCAAGGAGTAAAATTTTTCCTTGCTTGGCCAATTTTCTCCTCTCTTTTTTTCCCTTTGTTCTTCTCCTTTGTCAATTTGTCTTGAAGGTTCTAGATGTTTATGACTAAGTTCCCCTTTTTATTCATTCATCACATGAATGAATGACTTGGGCTTGGGTCTTTTGTTTGGGCCTCTCTTGTTTTTTTTTATTCTTCCAAGCCCAATCACTTAGTCCATAGGTTTTCATGAAACTAAGTTTTTGAAATTTCTATTTTTCCCTTCGCCTTTTTCAATATTTCCACATCCAAAATTTCATAACCAACTTATGTAAAATTTTAATTTTGCCCTTAACCTTTTCTAATATTTCCACATCCAAAATTTTCGTAACCAACTTATGTATCAAACAAGATCAAAACATAGCATTATCCTTAACTTGTTACAATTATCCCAAAATGTCCAAATGTGCAAAATATGGGTTTTAACATACTAGAGTACACGGAGTAAACTAACTGAGTCAAGAAGCGAACCTGGAAGGGCAAGTCCAATAAACTACTCGCAATAGAGAAGTACTACAAGATTTAGATAAACAAGGAAATATCACCGATGAACACCACTAACCAACATAAAAGCCTAGAAACTAATCCAACTCAACCTAATAGAGAGTACCAACAATAAGTCAAGAATAAGTCACACGACTAATCAACTACCAAGCAACACAAAGTAAACACAGTTATAATCATATAATAACCAATAGGACGCTCATAACCTTAGAAGGTACAAACACAAAAGCATAATCCTTGACCTCTATAAAATCGGTGGTACCAAACAACAACCAATTATATAGGTGACAGGCGATGGATATGAATGCAAGTTTGTAGTAAAACTATAGTATCATCTGTATCCATCAGTAACCAGTGCCATCTGTAACTAGGGACTTTAACCCAAGGTGTATAGACCCACCTGGCCTGTGACCTACTACGCAGGACCCATGTAGCTCCCTCATCCGGTACTATAGTACTTTTGGCGAGAGGGGCCCAAAGGGGATGCGGGGTAGTTCATATACACTGCCTGAGCCCAAACTAGGTCTTTATCAAGTCATCCCCATCATGGTACTAGAGGAATGAGTAGCCAAATCAAGTAGGAAAGAGCGACGGATGCGCCGGCTAGTCAAGTAAAAGCTGAGTGCATTCTAGATGCCTCTAGTATCTCAAAATTTCTTTATGAAAAAGAGAATATCCTCGACAGCTTGTAAACTTTAAAAATCAGTGAACCAAAGTAATCCAGGTGGTACGACTTCCGTTAAAACCAATTTAAAAGAGTAATAGTGTAAAAAGTGAATTTTGAAATATAGTAGTGAAAATCCAATATATGCATCGGGATCGTACCACAAAACATATGAAAATGCTCAACTAATGCAATGTATGTCATCACCAGCATCCATACAAGGCATATGCAATTATAAATACAATACCAATCCTACCACGCAACCAAGGTAAAGGAAACTAATCTGGAATCCAACTGCTCCTCAAAAATAGCCTTGGTCCCAAAAATATAACAATAGTTCAATAGCAGCATAACATGCCCAATAAAGCATAACAAGCCTACCGTTAATCGACAAACGAAAGGATCTCCAAGATAAATAAGGAAAGAAAAATAGCTCAAGGGTCGATGCCCTACTCTGAACATATCATTACAGAATACAACCAAGCATAACTAAGCCAAACCTACAGCTAATATGAGCCACTAAGATCTCAGGAACTAGCACAAGGAACACCATCCAAGATAAGCCCAATCAAAAGCTACACCTAGCTATAACGGCAACAAAGTCTATGCTAAAGTATCTAAGGCCCAACCCGAGTCTAAGGCCATCAATATCAATCCTATAAAGGCCCATAGCCTAAACTAAGGATTTCAGGAGACTACTCTTGTCTAAGGCTCAACCGGGAACCATAAAGATGGAATGGAAGGAGGCAAAGTGTATAACCATCAAGTACCAAGCTAAATCACATGTAATTTATACGATACAGTATCTAATAAAGCTAAGTCAAAGTGGAAGACCGTAACCTACCTAGAAGCCAATCATCCGCACTCCGAATCCACCAATTTGAAACTTTCCACCTCTAAATCACCTCTAATTGTCGCTTGGTAACAAAATATTGATCACAGTGTCATTACGGACGTTTTTACACCAAAATCTCATTAATCAGAGATGGACCCAAAAATAAGTCTAAAATGGGATTGTGGGACCCACAATGGGAATCCCAAAATTGTCTCTGTAAAAAGGTTCATTTGAGCTTATAAAATTTGTATCCTAAAATGGAACGCAATTTGATGCTCGAAAGCGAAGAAATCAGCCCATGAAATTAATTAGTCACTAAAGCTTTAAAAAGAGAGAGGGCAGTTACTAAAAGTCAAAAAATACCTTAAACGGAGGTCTCCCAACGGTCCCCAAGACTCCAATGTGTAACCACTTTAATTTTGAGCAACCCAAACTTTGAATCTCCCAAAATGGAGCTAAAATGAGAGAGAATGGTGTCTTGAAAAATGAGGGCTGAATGCTGATTTTCAAAATTAAAATATTCGAATTCTGGTCACTAAAAGGTAGATCCGGTCCTCCAAAATCTGGTCGCTAAAAGCCTGCACCAGATATTGCTCTTTCTATTTTTTTCAAAGTCTCCAAATGGACCCTAAGGATTCATTCGAGGCTCGGTAAAAATAAATAAGATATGGCTACCCACTAAATTCAACGTTTTGGACTCAATAGAATCATTGGATTTTTTAAAAAAGATTGCTATGATAGAAATACCCCCTTGGGACCCTATTAGGCCTAAAACCCAAATTTTTTCCTAAACACCCAAAATAAAAAAAATATGACCTCGAGACACCAACCAAAGATCCTAGTAGACCAAATTCAAAAAATTGGAGTTTATGGCACTTATAGAACTCTCGTACGACAACTAATTCTTCAAATATTGACCAAAGTCAACTCTTTTCCTTTAAGCTTTCCAACATCCCGTCTAAGTGCTCAAACTCATACTAAAAGCCTCAGAACCTGAACTATAGGTCCTTCTAGACCAAACTCGACATTCCGGAGCTAACCACGCTTGTAGAATATCAATCTTAGCACGTTTACTAAGAATATCGACCAAAGTCAAATTTTGGCCATAACTTCAAAGTTAAATACCTAATTGCACAAACTCACACCAAAAGCCTCGGAATTCGAACCGACCATGCCACTAGCCTAAAATGATCATCTAAACCTGATGGAACCATCATAATTCTATTCTGAGGTTGTTTTCCCAGAGTTTTGACCAAAGTTAATCGTTGAAACTCTAGAAGCTCCAAAATACAGAAACGCATATAGAACTCAAATGAATGACCAGGTGACCAAACTGTTAGTACGAACAAGTCATAAATGACTTGAGGTCACTATAGGAGAGCTCTATATGTTTAAAATATTGGAAAATTGAGGAAATAACCTGGAGGGTGATTACAACATCCACTACTAAATAATATTTCATCTGCGAAAGTAGAAGGGCAATCACAGCCTGTAGGTATAAAAAATAAGGGTATCAGGCCCGCATGCTCTGCCAGACCCTTAGACTCCCTCATAGATCAAAAAATGCCGACATGGAACTTAGGCTTAGAGAAAGATCCTTAAAATTCACTTCAAAACTGTAAAAGCTCTTCCAACTTCTTTTTGGGCTCGAGCTTTTGCCCAACTGAACTGAACTTGACTTAAAAGACCAAATTCATCGAAGAGAACCAATACCACACCAAAACCACCAAACTAAGCAAACACAGGTTCATGGCAAATGCGATTCAACTCAAACTACAAAACTACCTACCATATGCTCCAAATCCGACATGCTTCAACAACTTTAGCTTGGGGGGTGATAGATGCTGGACATGTCTAAATGATCAACTCCCACCTGGGGAAATCCCTGGGCCAGTGCCCAAGTTTACCACAATCAAAGCAACCCATCTGGCCCAAGGTCCGATGTGAAAGATATGACGACTAGCACTGACTACCTATGACACGATGAAGACCATCACTTACACATGGGGATCATCCCTAACTTGCTGCACCAAGGCCCTATGACAATCCATCATAAAGTGTTCAACTCACTGCACTAAAAACATGAATCACCAAATGCAGTCGGCTAAAATGACCCAACTATACTAGAATGGGTTTCATGAACTGAATGTCTAGAAGGAGAGCTTTGAGAAGTCAAACCCAAACTCTATCTATTACGGGCACTGTAACCTGTCTCTGTAACCCCTAGAATCTAAGGTGTTGCTGCCATAGGTCTGATCTTTTGATAAGGAAGATAATATTTACTAAATTAATGCTCACTTCGAAGTAAAATGTTGTCACCACTGTACTGATGGCGAGGCCTCTTACCACCATCTATGTATGTCTCAAGGCACACCTGCTCCATGGCCCTCAAATGAATAACAAATTGGGGAAAAGAGGACCCTGTTGCTATCAAATGTTCTGATGCCAAATAGAGTGGCAAAGAAAGCCCCTAATGAACTCATGACTCATATTTCGATCTGTAGGATATGATGTGGGCTTATGCCCGGCCCACTCAAGGAATTTGAAGACATACTCAGATACTGACGACTAACCTTACTGGGGAACCATTAACCCTGGTCTAAGAACCATCTACCGAAACTCTAGTAGAATGGGTTGATGCTCTGATCGAGTCCATTAGAAACCTTATGCTATCCATCTAAGAGAGAATGGATTCCAAAAGACCAGCCTTAGAGGTTATTCGAAGAAAGTACATATAATAAGGAGTCAAGAACAGAATTTCCTAAAAATGACCTATAGCCTCCATAAGATAGGATACAGGCGTCTCTGCACTGATTTGCAGAACTCTACCATTGCTCTCATACCAAAGATGCCAGTCAACCTAGAGTTTTGATACCAAATTGTCACGAGTCAATTTCTCAGGTCATGATGACACCTACTACAACCCACCAGTAGGTAAGTCTAACCTATAGCTCGAAGCTAGAAGCAACGAGCTATCAAGCGAAAGATAACCAAATAAAGCAGAAGACAATAATAAGGAAAAGAAAGAGGGATAACAAAGTGCCAATATAAAACACAAATAACCACTCCCAAGACCTAACATCAGTCAGTAATTGAGTATCTAATCAAAATAAGAGTACAGGGCTTTTATAAATACAACTGCAATTACAGATTGTCTTCGAAAGCAAAGTAAAGACTAGTCCCAGTCCAAATAGATGGATATCAACAACTCCGAATGTCAAGAGCTCACCTATTCTCTAAATCCAAGCTACTCTACACAAACTGCAAATCAACGAGGATAAGACATACTATGATCTATAGCGTCCAGATGTGTAGTATGAGTACCAAACGTACGAATGGTACACAGTAGGCATAGGCCGACTGAGCTCCACAAATAAAGTAAGTATATATAACATATAAATGAGGTAAGTATAGCACACGGAACCATACAGAAGATACAATATGACAGACAAGAAATATGAGTGAAGTAACAGAGTACACAGAGTAAAGTGACAGAGTCAAGAAGCGTACCTAGAAGCACAAGTCCAACAAACTACTCACAATAGAGAAGTAATATAGGAATCAACTAAACAAGGACATATCACCGATGAACACTACTAAGAAATATAAATGCCTAGAAACTAATCCATCTCAACCTAATAGCGAGTACTAACAACAAGTCAAGAATAAGCCACACGACTAATCAACTACCGAGCAGCACAAGGTAAACACAATTATAATCAGACAATAACACACTGAATGTCCATACCCTCAGAAGATACAAACACACAAACATAACCCTTGACCCCCATAAAATTGGTGGTACCAAACAACAACCAATTATATTAGCGATAGGTGATGCATATGAACGCAAGTTTGTAGTAAAATCATAGTATTATCTGTATCTATCAGTAACCGGTGCCATCTGTAACTAGGGCCTTTAACCCAAAGCGTATCAATCCACCCTGGCCTGTGGACTGCTAGGTAGGACCCATGTAGCTCCCTCATTCGGTATTGTGGTACTCTCGGCCAGAGGTGTCCATAGGGGACACGAGTAGTCTTTATACACTGTTTGGACCTGAATCAGGTCTTATATCAAGCCAACTCCATTATGGTACCAAAGGAATGAGTATCCAAATCAAGTAGAAAAGAGCAACGACGCACTAGCTAGTCAAGTAAAAACGTTAAGTGCATCCAGATACGTCTAGTGTCTCAAAATCAGTTTATGCAAAAGAGCACATCCTCGACCCCTCATATACTTTAAAAATCAGTGTACCAAAGTAGTTTAGGTGGTACAACTCCAGTTAAAACCAGTTTAAAAGAGTAATAGTGTAAAAATGTGGTTTCTCAAAAATAGTAGTAAAACTCCAATGTATGGATTGGGATTGTACCATAAAATACGTGGAAATGCTCAATCAATGCAATGCATACCAGCACCAGCATCCAAATAAGGCATACACAATCAGAAATACAATACCAATCCTACTACACTACCAACGCGAAGGGAAAAAACCTGAGATCTAACTGCTTCTTGAAAATAGCTTCGGGTCCAATAATATAATAATAGCTCAATAGAAACATAACATGCCCAATAAAGTATAACAGGCGTACCGCTAATCATCAAGCAAAGTCATCAAGAAGAGCTCAAGAATCAATAAGGGAAGGCAAATAGCTCAAGGGGCGATGCCCTACTCCGAACATATCATTCCAGCTACAACCAAGCATAACTAAGCCAAAACTATGGCTACAATGAGCCATTAAGGTCTCAAGTACTAGCACAAGGTACACCATCCAAGATAAGCCCAATTAGAATCTACGCCTAGCTACAAGGGCAACAAAGCATATGCTAAAGTATTTAAGGCTCAACCCTTCTTTAAAGCAATCAATATTGATCCTATAAAGGATAATAACGCTAAGCAATATCATAAACTAAGGATTTTATGAGACTACTTTAGTCTAAGGCTCAATCGGGAACGAAGAAGATGGAATGGAAGGAGGCAAAATCTATACTCATCAAGTACTAATCTAAATCACATGTAATTTATACTACATAGTATATAATAAAGTTCAGTCAAAGTGGAAGACTGTAGCCTACCTCGAAATTGATCACGCGCACTCCAAATCTACTAATTTGAATCTTTCCACATCTGAATCACCTTCAATTGCTGCCATGCTAACAAAATATTGATCACAACATCAATACAGACTTTTTGAAATTAAAATCGCATTAATCGGAGATGGACCCAAAATTGAATCTAAAATAAGATTATGGGACCTACGGTGGGAATTCTGAAATCAACTCCGTGAAAAGTTTCATTTGAGCTTATTAAAATTGTGTCCTAAAATGGGACACAATTCGATGCTCGAAAAAAAAAGAAATCAGCTCATGCAATTAATTAGCCATTAATTAAAAGGAGAGAGCGCAGTAGCTAAAACTCAATAAATACCTTAAACGGAGGTCCCCCTAGATAGTCCCCAAGCACTCCAATGCGTAGCCACTTCAATTTCGAGCAACCCAGCCTTTAACCCAAAATGGAGCTAAAATTCATTCAGGACTTGATTAAAGTAAACCAGATATGCTACCACACTAAATTCGATATTGCTGACTCAATAGAATCGTTGGATTTTCAAAAAAAATATTATTACAAAAATACCCCCTCAGGACCAATTAGGCCTAAAACTTAAGTTTTCACCTAAACACCCATAATAAAAAATATAACCTTGAGACCCCAACCAAAGGTCCTACTAGACAAAATTCAACATTTCAGAGCTGATGGAGCTAACAGAATTCTCATACGACGACTAATTTTTTGAATGTTGACCAAAGTCAACTCTTGGTCTTTAAACTTTCCAACATCTCCTCTAAGTGTTCAAACTCACACTGGAAGTCTCGGGACCTGAACTAAAGGTCTTTCTAAATCAAACTCGACATTTCAAAGCTAACCACACTGACTGAATTTCAATCCGAGCACATTTACCAAAAATGTTAACCAAAGTCAAACTTTGACTTAAGCTTCAAAGTTAAAACCCCTAATGACACAAAATCGCACCGAAAGCCTCGGGATTCGAGCCTACCATGCCACTAGCCTAAACTGACCATTCTGGAGCTAATGGAACCGTTAGAGTTCCAATTTGAAGCTGTTTTCCTATAGTTTTGACCGAAGTCAACCGTTGAAACTTCGAAAGCTCCAAAATACAGAAATGGCTATGAAGTCCAAACGATTGACCTGGCGATCGAACTGTCAGTGTAAATAAGTCATAAATGACTTGGAGTCGCTATAGGAAAACTCTAAAAGCTGAAAAGATTGAAAAATGGAGGAAATGACTTGGAGGGTCATTATATATAAATATATCATTAAAGATAAAATAGAAAGTATAAATTTAAATTAAATCCAAATATAAGAATGTATCATTTTTGCTACAATATACTGGTAAAAAAAGTATAACGTAAAATAGATCAACGGAACATTATTTTAGAATTCAAGAATCTATGTTAAGGTATTTAGGTACCAAATTTTGAATCAAATGTTTTGATGCTAACATTATACCAACAAATATATTAAATTGTATGGAATTTCCAATCTATTACTTGAATTTCTTTTTTGAATTTCATATTTAATTTAAAATTATACTCTCTTTGGTCTAATTTATGTTACATAATTTGAATTTCGAGCGTTCAATAACTGAACTTTGATCGTGAATTTGGACATGGAATTTTCATGTTTTTTGAAATAACATTTATATATTTGAAAATTATGTAAAAAGTACCATAAATAATGTATTGTTTACAAGCATCCGTACAATTAAAAAAACACACACACGATAGATAGACGAGTGTATGAAAGGGAGGTATGATTACTTCAATGAACAAAGACAAATTAATAATAGAGAAAAGGTAGGTAATAATAAAAGTAAAATCAAAATCCTGGTGGTGAAGAAGATTGATTAGCATCATCACCATTCTTTGGAGGATGTACTGCATAGTAGGTCTGGACAATATCTAAGCAGAGGAGGAAAAGAGAAGCAACCAAAGCAATTATAGTCCAAGGATTGCTAAAATATGTGGTTATCAAATTAGCCATCCACATCTTGATTGTGCTGTTATAATGGTCTTCTAAACCTTTCTTGACTATGCTGTAAGAAGAGCTATTATCTGCCTCATAAGTATTTAAAGATTTGTACACTTGCAACACATCATCATCACTCCCTAAGCTGTTGATGATAATTTTTTTCTGTCGCAGTTCCTTCACATCTTCTGTTGTAGCCACAAGTAGTTTCATGAAACTCACATAATCAGTTACAGACTTTACCCAAGCACTCTCTTGTACACGAGGAGATAACTCATATGCAATCATGTTCTTGAAAAACTCTCTGGTGTACATATTAACATACAAAAGCGGGAGTTTTAGCTCCGCAGAATGAAACAATTTTGTTTGACCAAATCTTACACCCTTGAGAGATCGAATCCCGCTAGCCCTTAAATGAATCCCCTTTGATTTCAGATCCGCCACAGAACGAAACGCGTAAAGGCCATGAGTGTTTTCCTTTCCATCATTTTTGCAGCATTTGCAACAGCTTTTTTCCAGGCAATTTATCAAAACGTTAACATTGCAGCAACTATGATCCATTGTAATAAGATCATGATCTTGACCTGTCACAATTACTCTTCGGAGAATTTCAAGAAGGTGAAGGGCATTCTGCCCCAGCTTATTGTTTTCATTTGGAGGTTCTTCAATATTTCCGCTCTCGGCATTGAAGAACATTCTAAACGAATACTTTTCCATGTCGTTTATAAATGTTTTTCTATCATAACTTTGATATCTCAAGCAAACCAAGATCTCGAGAATTCGTAAAGGTATCTGATTTTCAAGCAAATACATGTCACGTCTAATGTTGGCATAAACAGCAGTACCAAGATGATCATTAATTGTCCTAATCCGTTTAGATGATTCCTCATGCTTCGTTGGTCCGATATAATTTAGAATGACACATGCATCTTTAAACATCATTTGAGCCCATTGTTCATCGGAGTACTTACTGGTGAATCTTTTAGGGTAACAACCTTTTATGTAGTTAATATCCGATAGAATCGCATTAATGAAGACATGTTCGCCTAGAGTACTGTCTTCAATGAACATTTTAACTGCATCGGGCTTGAAATCCTCAACGAACTTGAGCTTCTCCTTTCCGTGATGGTAAGGTCCGAATGAAACCACTTTTGGTTCATAGTCCTCATTGCTTTCCTCTCTCATCAACAATGGAACCATTTGCATTGGATATTTCTCAACTGTTGCAGTTGCCTCCTCCACTCCCATTGCCAGCATTTTCTTTAGCTACAACAAAAACTAAGTCAATTTCTGTTAGACTTCACAAGTAAATAAGAAATATTTAATTATATTACGTTCTAAGTAATTGTGTAACTAGTTTCAAATTTTAGTCTTCTTCTACTTAAAAATTTAGAATTCATCATTTTGACAAATCAACTTTCATGATCATTCTAAGAATTAATCATCAAGTGTTCCTAAATTTGATTTTACTTGCTTAATTTGTGGAACATCAGTTACTTAGATTTAAAAGGTAGCATCTACACAAATTTAAAAGAGACAAAAATGAAAAGAAGTATTGATGTTTTAAGAGACATACTATGAACACTAAAAAAAAATACATTTCTATTATAGAATATATTACGTACCAGTGTACAGCAGTTCTTGGGATTCTATTTCCTTTAGATGTTTGATAATAGTTCAAGGAAATATATAGCCATATTTAAAGGGTTTACCAAGGATGGAATATTTGAAGCCTTGGTTCCATAGTAAAGAATAAATGTTAAAGTGTCACTGGTGTCCTTCAAAAGCAAATAAAGATATATTTTACTTTAATTTAGAATCTCATGTTTAGTTTCCATTATGATCTGACAAAATTTGATGAGTATAGCAAAAAGAAGCCGCTAAAACGTTCTCCAAGTTTAATTTATCATTACGTATACTTTCAAAATATTATGTATCTTATTATTAATTAAGAGTTACCTACCATATATTGAGAAAAATATACTTAGATATATGTATTTTTGTTACCAGATACACTAAATAAGGAGGGAGGCGAGGGAGATGGGGGGAGGCGAATGAGATTCGTATATATCTCAAATACATGTGAATAAAACTAGATACACATTAAATACATATATCTGTATGTATCTGGTGTGATTCACATGCATGTATCTAATATACCAAATACACGCGAAAGTGGTAAGCAAGATGGAAGAGAGGCGAGCGAGATTTGTTTGTAAAATAATACATCCTAAGATAACTTATACAAGTGACATGTACAACTTTTTTTTTTTTCCCATTCTCTTCTCATCTCATTCCTCCTTTGCTATTGAGAAAATGAAGGTTCTTCCCAACTATAGCTCCGTGAATCACGTGGAAAATTTAATTAGCTCTTCATTATTAACGTTAGCACCTGATAATTAACAAAAGCTACATTCCTTCACCCCCACAAATAGGATATATAATACTCTATAATGCTAATTCTCGTAACTTTATCTAATCTTTAGGGCCAGTTTGGAATACCACATGGTTATTGGATTTGATGTAATTGGGTGTAATTACATTATTTAGTTGACTATGTAATTATTAGTTCAGCAAATAATTGAGTATATATAATTGTCAGGGGTAGTTACACTCTTCAATTAGGAGGCTTGAATTGCTATTAATTAATTACATGGTGTGATTACAAGTTGATTACTTTTTTTTATTTTTACTATTTTAAATTCTTTTTTTATTATTACTCTAATGTTTTCTAAAAATATAATTTTTACTTTATATTATTTTAATCTAATTTTCTTGTCATTCTCGACCTTTATTTCATGTGATTCCATGCAATTTTTCGTATTATCTATTTTTTATGATTTTTTTTATCATTAGCATAATTTTGTTAGTATCCTAATTTTTAAATTAAAGTAGAATTTATTATTGAATAAGGTTATAGACTTATGCTTTTCTTTTCTTTTAAATCATATTTATGTACGTTATGTTGAAATTTGATATAAGACTAATATGTTAAATTTTTATTTTGAATTTAGAATTTATGTTATTTTCGATTTCAATTGTTTTAGGAGTATTGACTCTCTATTTCATATTGCAAGCTATTTTTTTTAGCTAGACTTGAAAGATTATCTTTCTGTCAAATGTTTTAAAATTTTTATGACATTATATTTATAATATTAATCTTTTTTTCAAACATGAATTTCATAATTTTCATAGAATTTTTGTACATTCAGTTTTTATGATTAATTTAACTTAATACTCCTTGATATTTCACATTGCAAGCTATTTTTTTTAGATAGACTCAATAGATTATCTTTTTGTCAAATATTTTAATAATTTTTTGGCATTATATTTATGATTTTAATCTTTTTATCAAACATACATTTTATGATGTTCATAGAAATTTTTCACTTTTAGTTTTTATGATTAATTTAATTAAAATATACTAATTTGAAAAATATAAAATAATTATTTTTTATAACATTTGTTGACACCCAATTTTGACCATCCACAACGCAAATTAGCTATCGAGTTTCTTGGAATTCGAACATTTTGAAATAATTAGCTTTTATAAAAAAACAAAATATTTTCATATTATTCTTAACTATTTTTACTTTTTTATAAATTTTAGTATGATACACATATTTCTATATAACTATATATTTGATTAATATTTATGTGGTTATTCGAAAATCACCTCAAAAGATTATTTTTTTTTACTAAATACAATGTTAGTTATGTTAGTTTAATTATAGTTTGCATTTTTAGAAATTTTTGTTTTTTCTAAAAAAAAAAAAAAAAAATCTCAAACTCCACATCGAAAATTGTATGAAAATTTAAAGTTTTTGGAGCCTATATAAAGGCTCATATTCTTATTAAGAAGAGGGAAGAAGTGAGAGGTTTTTTAGCCACCCCAAAGTTAGAATTTTTTTTAACTTGGCTAGGATTTTTGGACTCTTGTCCCCAGCCTAAAAGTTGTGAAAATTTCTAACTTTCAATCTATATTTTTCTTCAAGGAAAATAGGAGATTGAAGTCAAAATTTAGGCTAAGAACAGTGTTCTTATAACGTCGAACCCACGAAGGTTCGAGTCTAAATTTTTAATCTTTTATTTTATCTTTTTTGTAGATTGGAGTTCCATCAAGCTCTTGGATGGTGGTGAATGTCTTCCGCTCACCGTCTTCCATCTCGTGGCCCAGAAAAAGATAAAATATTTTCTTAGCTTAATTTTATTTAATTATTTCATATTATTTCATGTTTTATAGTTAGTTGATTTGTAGTCTTGTTTTTCTTAGTTAGCATGTATTAAGAATAACTAGATTAATGATAGAAATTCCTTATAGTTAGCATGTGTTAGGATTAATTAGCTAGCATGTGTTAGGATTATCTAATGAAAATACTTAGTTTTGTTCATTATTTTTTCAAGTAGTTTTCCTTGACAATATAGGTTTTCATGTTTTCAAAATCTTCTTTTAACATAATGTAGATAATAAAATATGCTTAAGTTATATTTAGTTAGAACCTTCATGGCATAATTG
Organism: Solanum dulcamara; assembly: GCF_947179165.1. NCBI lineage: Eukaryota > Viridiplantae > Streptophyta > Magnoliopsida > Solanales > Solanaceae > Solanum > Solanum dulcamara. The sequence goes on along the minus strand of NC_077243.1, from coordinate 35,789,072 downwards.
ATTTGATTCTTTCTTTAAAATTGAGCTAGTTAGCATGTTGTTAGTCACTTCTAGGGTGCCCATCAATTTAATAACTCAAAATACCATGATATATTCCTTGATTTAGTTTAAAATGAGTAAATGCTTCTGTAATTTTATTTTGGTGCATGTGATATCAATTCGAGTCAATCTTTGGACTTCATCCTTGCATATCATTGAATTTTGAGTCTCCTATCATCTTGATCAAATGACTGAAAATTGATACATAGAAAAAAAGGTAATATCTATGATTTGAATATTGATATTGGGTTGTATACATGGAATAGAAGCGGAAAACAGTGCCGTATACACTGATATACAGTGTGTATACAATTTGATATAAAGAAATAATGTTATATACACTGTATATACACTATATACAGTATATACGCAATGATATATAGTATGTGCAGGGGAAGAAATACTGTATACAGTATTATATACACTGTATATAGTATGTATGCAGTGATATACAGTAGATACATGGGGTAAAACACTATATACAGTGTTATATATACTGTATATACACTATATGTAGTATATATGCAGTTATATACAGTAGATACAGGGGACAAAACACTATATATAGTGTATATATAGTAATATGCAGCAGCTACAAGGAATAAAAACTGTATACAATGTATATACAGTCTGATACACAGTGGTATAAAATGATATACAGCATCTACAGGAAACAAACACGTGGTATATGGTGTATATACGATTCAATACAGTGTATATACAATTGCGATATATAATGGAATTGGGCTTAAGGCCCAAAATGCAGATGGTCCAATAACTTAGTCCAGGCGTACAGAAACTAAGTGTTGGACCAAATTTTCATACTTTATTCATTTATATTTAATTCGGGTTGTAATAATTTATTTATTTATTTATGTTTGCTTATACTAACGTAGAAGTTGATTAGTTTGATTTAACTTAATTGAATTCCCCTAAGAATAAACCAATTCATGTTAATTTATTCTTAAAATGATTTTCTATATTTACTTAGTCATTGATAAACTTTTGCTTTTTTTTTATATATATATATATATACATGTATATTATAATCAAATGTTTAAGTTTTATCAAAAAAATTTTCTAAAAAATATTTCAAAGTCTTCGTTTCCTTTTAAATTAATATTTTCCAAAGTTAGTCAAATAATTTTCAAATCGTTGGATAACCGCATGTTAGCGGCTATTTTAAGTGCTAAAACATTCTTAAAATAGTAATATGAACCTCGTACCCTTTTTTTCTAAATTTTTAAGACTTAAATCTGTTAGAGTCTTTTAAATTAAGTTTTCTTAATTTCTTAAAAAAATTAAGTGGCGACTCCTCTTTTACTAAAATTGATTCTTTCTTATAAAGATGAAATTAATTTTACACTTTGTCCATTTTTTGACATAACAACATTAATTTTGAACATTTGTTTATTTATTAATATATTTTCAAAAAATAATATTATCTTAAATAGTAAATTTAATATCATTTATAAAAGGCCCTAATTTATCTAATGTAAATTTTTTATTTTCGATAATTAATTTTAATTTTTAAAATTTAATATAACATTATGATTACACTTGTGCAACCAAATAGTACACTTGTATTTTCAAAAACATTTTCGGGGTGAGTCCTGGGGCAGGGCATACTGAAAATGCTCTAGGACGCAAATTGAAGGTGTAGATTCATAGGGCGTAAGTCCTAGAATTTGGAGCGTAAACCCCGAGCATAAAAACGTAAGTCCTATGCTTAATAACGTACTCATCGGGCGTTAATTTATGTTTTAAAATTATTTTTTCTTTAAATTATATATTTTTATTATTGTTGTAATGATATTTATATTTTATGTTGTCATGTTTTTCAGGTTGTACTGATTTTTTCTAAAGTTTATAAATTGTGACACCCCAGAATTTTTTTCGCAAAGACTCGAACATTTCTTCACGTGTGGGTAAACTCAGACCGCAGGAATTGTAATTCTACACATGAGTTAGGATTAATTCCTAAGTATTTGAAGTGTGTTAGATGTGTTTAGGGGTCATAGGGGATCTCTAACACCAAGTCGAGTTCGAAGAACTCCAATCGATTAAGTTTTCAGACGAATTAGTATAAGGGTCAACTTCAAACGACTATATCTCCTAGGATATAAAGAACTGGGTGGACCACGAACTACCAAATTAAAGTTCGTCGAGTCTTCTTTCCAACGCCGCCAAGAATGTAATTTTTGGGGTTTGGAGTCGAAAGATATGACGATTCTAAGATGAAGTAGCACAACAGAGATTTTCAGGCCTAGGTTGCAATTGCTGGAAAACTGGGCTTGGCGCCGCAGTGGCGCGACGCACTACTATCGCGCCAGAAACATGCCTCAGTAGTTTGGGCACTGGCTTGACGCGCCACTATAAGGTGTGCAGGGTTTTTCAAGCCAATTTCCAGAACCTAGAAAATATTGGCCTTGGCGCCGTATGGGCGCAACGCGCCACTATCGCGCCAAGAATGTGCCTCAGTAGTTTGGTCCTTGGCGCGGCGCGCCACTACGAGATGTGCAGGTTTTTAGGCGTAATTGGTCTGGCGCTATAATGGCGCGACGCGCCACTATCGTGCCAGGTGCATTTTTGCCTATTTTTCAGAACTTTTGAGAAGGGGCAATTTGGGAACTTACCCAAATTATATATGTATCACCCTAGACTATTTTGAGATCATATTTTCAGCCCCCACTCTCTCTCTAGAAAAGCCCTAGGAGTTCCTCTCTCTCTCTCTCTTCTTCTTCTTCTTCTCCATTTCCACCAAGAAGAGTTCCAAGGGCTTCATGGTTCGAGTTCTCCATTGAAGACCCAATATCAAGGTTTCTTCAAAGTCTTCAAACAAGGTATATAAGGCTAACCTAAAATATGGATTGAGTTATTCCATATGCCCATAGATGTGTTGGTTAGGAGTTGTGAAAGAGTTGCACCTTCTAGAAAGGTTTTCTTGAAAGTTTTCCCTAAACTATGGAATGTTTTTAGATACAAATGGTTGATTGATGATTTTAATGACTTGAGTTACTAAATAGTTATTTTTCATATTATTAACTACAAATGTATCTCTGTATAGAGATTTATAGGTATTGACGATATTCTTGAGTTGAGTTTTGTTGAGAGTATGGGTTCATGTTTCATTCACATGAACCCAAGATGAGGTTTCTTGTCATAAAGGTCTTGAGGTTGAGATGGATAGTTGTGTGTATATATATGTATTGGTTGGAATGAAAAGAATGAAGTGGTTAGTTAAGAATGTCCCTTTGCTTCTATAAAATGAACATATGACAAAAATAAGGATTTTGGAGTAGATGTTTGATGATTGATGTGATGGGGATACTTGACAATAATGTGATGATAATGTTTGACGATGATGCAAATGATAATATATGATAAAGATGTGATGATGATGTTTTGATGACGGTGTGAGTGATGACGTGAATGGTGCTTATTTAATATGTGTAGAATGATTGATGAAGAGGTATATTGATGAGGATGTTATGTGATGGAGCGGATTGGAGTCTAATGTGATTTTGTGATATGTGATTTGCATAATCTGAGTTGATTGGAGTCTTATGAGTATTTTGAAAATAAAGGATCTTTTGAGAAGGAGTTTTAAATAAATGATTTATGAGCATTTTTGCATAAACTATTTATACACTATTTTTTTTGAATTTAAGAAATGATTATTTTCATCTATGATTTAAAAAGAGTTTAAGCATGAGTTGAGTTGAGGAGTCTTTTAATTATTTTGAACACGAGTATTTTGATTATAAATGAGTTGAGCATTTTGCTTGTTAATATGTTTATTGATCTTCTTAATTATGTAGATTTTGATAAAGGGTGTTATTTTCCTAAAAATGTCGCCTATTATAAAATATCGATTTAAAGTCTTGAAGTTGTGATGAGTCTCAAAGATTTTCTCAAGTGGGTGAAGGAAATGATTGATTATATCTATATATTGCTATAAATGTGCATTTAAATTCCTTTTGAGGATATGATTGAGATTGATCGGATAGTATGATTGGAAGAGATTTGATTGTGATAGAGTTGATGAGTTGACAAGGTTGTAATGAGACTTGTCGATATGAGTTGATTGGATGGAGTTTTATGAGCATTGAGTCTTGGGAGGAGTATCGAGCACCGAATTGGGCAAGAGTATAGTCCATACTCGAACCCAATACCTGTGTTGCCAAACGTAGGGGGGATTGAACCGTTAAAGTCGGATGATTCCCCGAGAGCTTTGTCCTGACATTATAGGACCTGGTTGGATTGGATCCATGATTGGTTGATTCATTCATACCCTACAAAAGTATGAACGGACGCGTCAATAACGTCGGTTTGTTGTACTTTCACTGGCTCATAAGTGATGGTTGTCGGTTAAGAGAAACTCCCAAATAGGTCTTGATAGTACTCTGAGTCAGAGTGAGTTGAATGGTATGTGATTGGTCCCATCTAAATCATATTCTTGTTTAGACTTAGGACACTTGAGTGAGTTGTTATATATTTATTGAGTTGAGTCCTTTGAGTTGAATTGTAAAACGTTGCATAATTTAATTTGCATATTTACTGATTTGAGTCCTTTGAGCTGATTGCAGAGTTGAATGCTGAGTTGATTGTATATGGTCGGATTGGATTAGATAAAATGTGATTGGATTGAATAGAATGGTATGTGACTAGATTGGATTCGATTATTGAGTTGAATGTTGAGTTCAGTGTATATGATTGGATTAGACTGTATGGTATATGATTGATCTTTGTCTAAAAATATATTTTTACTTTAGACTTATGACGCCTTATTTGAGTCTCTCTTATCTTTTTGATTTGAGATATGTGGACCGATGGTATTCTTCCTTGAGGTATGTTTCATTCTGCCATATTACATACTCGTACATTCCACGTATGACGTCCATTTGGACCTGCATCATTTCATGATGCAGAGACAGGTTTAAGAGATCGTCAATGGGAGCATCATTGGGGATCTATTCGCACTCAGCATATTGGTGAGTCCTCCCCTATATTCGGAGGACACCGTCTGTGTATTCTTGCATCGAGTTAGCCCTTTTCATTTTGATTTGAGGTAGCCATGAACATGTCATTGGCACCAATTGGATAGTAGTGATAGAGGCTTCATAGACTAGATAGCATGTTTGTGCAAGTCTCAAGGAGTTTCAGCTCAATCGGATAATTGTAGACGTTAGGCGAGCGACCTTGAAAAAGCAAACAGGCTCCAAAACACTCTTAGAGGTCCTTTCTATTTTGCTAGCTTGTGCAAGTTCTTTCTTGCTTTTATTTGTTTGTTGTATTGTTGCAGGTTACTGGAGTGATACATCAACATGCATTAACAACAACTACATGGAAGACATCAAAGATACAACCACCAAATCAAATAGAAACTCCAAGACTGCTATAGGCCCATCCTGTTTTTTCTATCTTGTTGGCTGGTTGTTTTCCTTTGATGGTTTTTTTGTAGGTACAACAGCTAATGGGTCACCTTGGCAAATAAAAGACATCAACATAGAGACAACAGCCTTCCAAGATAGGACCTCACCAACACATCAGCTCTCCACCCATGCCAATTCCTTGACTGCAACACCTGCAGCAGATCCATTGCACCCCAAAATTCTTGAAGCTCACTGCTCTTCAACATGCACTAATAACAACTACATAGAGGACATCAAAGATACAACCACCAAATCAAACATCTCCACTATAGCCTCATTGATGGAAATGTAACACATTGATTAAACTTAAAATGCTGATTATATTTACAAAGTTGCAGATACAAGCGTTATGAATTAATTTTATGTCAACCTAATCAAAATAAAATACAGAAAACTTATCAAAACAAGATGTAGACAGATATACAGTCGTCTCTGTTAAGCAATCTTCAAAAGGATGTATCACTGTCATCTCCATCATTATCATCAATTAACTCTTCTTCGCTTTCTTCATTCTCAGATACATCTATATTATTGTCATTAATAAAATCATCATCCTGATTTTCTTCATCATTGGTATGCAAAACAGTTTGTGGTTCAATATCATCCCTATGTAAAGACACCGCAATATCAATTTCTTGGTCATTGATACTCAAGATATTACATTCCACTTCCTCTTGTTGATAAACTTCTTCATTTATTAATTCTTCTTCAACTTCAGGCATACTGAAAAGGTCACGGGGATTTGTCTTTACAACAACGAGCCAATCTTTATCAATCGTGTCATTCAAGTAAAAAACTTGCTCAGATTGAGATGCCAGCACAAATGGCTCATTTGTATTCAAAGCACAATGAGTATTCACACTTGTAAACCCATAACCTACAATTTTTAAGTATTATCATATCTTTTTGTAGCTCACAAAAGATAAGGACAAATACTAGAATTCTCCATACATTCTGTGGCTATTTACAGTGAGTCTTATCGACTCTACACATCTCCAGAAAATAAAACTTCAAATAAAGAGAATCGATTGATCAGCTAACTAGACAGAACTGCACAAAGTATAAAAAATAAATCTCTGTAAACAAATTGTGAATACTTCTTTCTCCAACAAAGGTGTCAATTCTTTAACTAGTCAAAACCACAAATCCATGAAGAGATAAAGATGTAAACAACGAAGAGACTCTCGATTTCAAGATAGATTTTCCAATGTGCAATCCAAATGTAGGACTTCCATCAACAGACATAGAAACACCCACACAGAGGATATCGAGAATACAAAATACAAAATACAAATGAGAATATAGAATTTCAGCTTCTAGTTTACCTCGCAAGATCGAGAATACAAAATACAAAAACATCTTTAGAACTTTCAGCTTTTAACTTACCTCGAACTAATTTTCAAAACTTCAAATGGGCGAACTGGTTCAATCCTTTAGAACTTCGAACTTCTTACGCTCACGGTGATTTTCAAACTAGGAACTCTCTTCCTTCTCCATCGACTTTAGAGAACCCCATTCCTACAAAATTCAAGTGGGTTATAGAAATTACATGTAAAATCTTAAAATACATAAACCTAGAAACGGATTTGAGCACATACCTGATGAAATACATACTTTATGGAACCCTATTAGTCAAAAATTGAAGAATATTCAGCAAAAAGGAACCTTATTCATATATATTTCACCAACAGATCGACACTACTTGTTCCTATAAATCGAGCAAAGAGGAACCTCTGTTAGCAGTGTTGTCTCTGTTTTTCTTTCCTTCGATCCCTTTTTCCCAAATCTATATAATATCCATTTTTTTGTTTAGGTTTGTGCAAGAGCTGATGAGAATGGCCTTTAGTTTAGCAGCTAAGAGATGATCTTTTAATATCTCAAAGCTTGCCAAATTTTTACAGATTGTTTAGTTTATTTTTCTTTTAAATTTAATTTAGTTGGATTAACATTAGCGGCGACTAGGTCGCTACAAAATCTTATTTGAGGCGACATTTGAAAATTTGCTACTAAATATTTAGCGCCCAAATTTTATTTTAGCGGGACTTTATAATTTGCGAATTAGTGACAACTATTAGCAGCGACACAAAATAAGTCGCCACTGAAACTAAACATTTTGGAACGACCATAAATATCCCTACTGAATATGAAGCTTTGTAGCAACAAGTAGGGTCGCCACTAAATCTCGCCACAATAAGTCTTATTTCTTGTAGTGTTAATTGAGGGTGGAAATGACTAGTAAATGTGAAGATGAATTATGATTTCATTTTAAAGATTATTTTGGCTATTATCATTTTTTGTGTCGTTAGTTGTTACCTTTCTCAAATTGGAGTAGTAATTATAATATTTTTTCTATATTATTGGTCCAGACCCCACTTGTGAGAGTTCACTGGGTTGTTGTTGTTGTTTCCATATTATTGGTTATTAATACATATTTAAAAAATAATTATACTATTTTTTCTATACTATTGGTTATTTATTAAAATTTATTTGTAAAATCATTCAAAGCTTTATTTTTTCTTATTTATTTTTAGTAATAAAATTATAAAATTGAATATAAATGAGATGTACGCTTCTTAGATCCATGAGACTTACGCTCAGTGTATCGGAGCTTACATCTCGCCTCGTGTTGCATAAAATGTCTCGCCTCGCACCCCCACCTTTTAAAATACTGTAATACACTTGTAATTACATTGTGACAAACAAATAGGTCAATATCTTAATTACTAGGTTGTGTAATTACTAAGCTTATAATTACAATATTAGTTATTACGACAATTTCAATTACTAGGTGGCTTTCCAAACAAACCATTAATGTAATTAAGACAAAATGAACTCTTCTATTATTTATATTGACACAAATAACTGTTTCATTAAGTACATACGTACATGCAAGAAATTAAATGAGGTACGAAAGTACCATAACTAGGAGAACTTTCAGATTGATGACATTAGACTCTAAAATGTGACACACACATGTTCTTTTCTCACCTAAAGAAGAAAAGAAGTAGTTGCTCTATACTTGCAAGGCAAGGAATGTTAGGGGAATTCAAATTGTGTGTATCATGCCTCGTAAATATTTGATATTAAGCTACTCGTCGTCTGGTATACACTGAGAGAGATGAATCTAAAATTTGAATGCATGTGCTGGATACTACTTTGCTTTGAAGAACAACGTACACAACATTTTGTGTACGTATATCAATATACAAAAATAATAACAAGATAATTGATTTAGAAGTGTTACATATTATGACTTCTTACTTATATCAAATAAGAAATATAATTAAAATTCAAATTTTAACATGAGAAATGATCAAAAGGGGAGATTGTCAATTGTTGATTATGTATAGTTCATACATAATCTTTAAATATTAACTAAAAAAATAAAGAAAGACATAAAGAATGATTGTAATGAATGATAGAAGATCACTTGAATCCAAACTAATCAAAGCCAAAATAAGAAGAAAACGTAGAAATACAAGAAACTTATATTTATCTTAAAAAGATTGATCCAAAATATCTACTTAAATAGAGTTGTGTTTATTTTTATATAAGGCAAAATTCTAATTAATTTAGAAGTGTTACATATTATGATTTCTTACCTATATCAAATAAGAAATTCAATTAAATTCACAATTCTAAATAATTTAAAATATTGTCTTATTTTATTAAAATGTTCATCTCTTTCAAGTCAAAATGCTCCTCAATGCACGAGCCTAAAATGCATGTCATGAAGCTCATCAAATTCAAGGTGTGTCTTCAAGTCATGATGCTCCTCAAATCGAGCCAAGTCTAGACTCAAAAGCTCCATGAAAATGAGTTAAATCTTCTAGTTGTTACTCTTGAGCTGCATGAGTTTAAATCCATATGAACCAAAAACAAATTCTCTTGGTTCAAAATCTTGAAATAGATTGCCTAGGCAAATTAGAAAAAAAAACTCACACGTTTTTCATCGAAGTGTAAAGTGAATATATTTTATGGCTTCAAATTTGCAAGGAAGGGATAAAAAAATTGACATATCATCCTACACAAAAAGCCTAAGTAAAAAAAATTAGACACCTAGAAGTGGCTTGCCAACTCGTCTTTGATGCGTTTATGAAGTTTGCATCAGCTCTTCATCAAGCATCGTCACTTTAAATATTTTAATGGATTGATGCAGCCATAAGCGAGCCTCTATCTTCAACATTAGGGGCATATTTTGAAGTTTGATTTGTGAAGTTGATCTCCCAAGTAGTTGCTCTCTGAAATTAGGACAGACTACACCAAAATTTCTTTCTCGCCAAAGCCAAAACTCCAAAGGAAGAGACATAAAGTGTGGTTAGTCATCAAAGCCGCAACTAAAAGAAAGATTCACTAAGTGTAATTCTCGCCAAAGCCGCAACTACAAAAGAAGTGCACTAAGTGTGGTTCATCACTAAAGTTGCAACTTTAAAAAAAGATGCACCAAATGTGGTTCATCGCCACCAAAGCCACAATTGCAGAGAATGATGCAGTAGCTGCGGTTCTCGTCAAAGCCGCAATTACAGAAGAAGATCACTAAGTGTGGTTCATTACTAAAGCCGCAACTCCAAAAGAAGATTTATCAAGTGTTGTTTGTAGCCAATAAAGCCACAATTACAAAAAACAAATGCACCAAGTGTGGTTCGTACTCAAAGGCAAAACTGCAAAAGAAGATACATAATGTGTGGTTCATGATCAAAGCCGCAACTGCAAAAGAAGATGTACCAAGTATTGTTCGTCACCACCAAAGACACAATTACTTTAAAAAAAATGCACTAAGTATGATTTGTCATCAAAGCCTCAATTACAAAAGAAGATCACTAAGTGTGGTTCATTACTAAAGTCGCAACTCCAAAAGAAGATGCATTAAGTGTGGTTCGTCGCCAACACAGCCATATATACGAAGAAAAATGCACCAAGTGTGGTTCGTTCTCAAAGCCGAAACTGCAAAAGAAGATACATCATGTGTGGTTAGTGATAAAAGCCGCAACTGCAAAAGAAGATGAACCAAGTGTGGTTTGTCACCACCAAAGCCACAATTGCTTAAAAAAAGTGCATGGTGTGATTCGTCATCAAAGCCGCAACTACAAATTAAGATGCACCAAGTGGTTCCTCGTCAATTATGGATTGCCCCTCATATTGTTTTGGTCTGATATTGAGACTGTTTGCAGTAAATCATAATTCTTTAAGAAAAAAAAAGGCGATGTGTCTCATGGTGCCAAAAGCATGAAGCTTCAAATTGGTATGGTGAAAAGTGTGCCATATGCTCTCGCACTTGTCATGATAAATATGGTCCTATTGGCTTAAAAGTTTTTTATTTTCTCTCCATATAGATGATGACCTGAATCTCCATAAATACAGAAATCAATATGTGGCTCTTCAGCGAAGATGCAGAGAAAGGAACTCATGAATGTTGTCCAAAGTTATACCAAAGTTGATTGTATCGCTAACTTTAAAGAAATAATTTTGATCATTTGATAAGGATTTTGGCTTTGATCTTTATATATGTTGTATACTTTGAAGTTTGGTTTCTTTATAATTAATTATTTCATCATTCGGACGCTCTTACACCAAGATACTAACGTTTAGGTGAGACTCCACATATTTGGGGAAATAATTTGCCAGATCTGAATACCAACTTCAAAATTTGATTTTGGTCAATTCATGAGGAGGTTTACCTTTATTTTTGGATATGTTGTAAATTTTGAAGTCTAATTTCTATAAAATCGTCATTCAGATGCTCCTACACCAAGATACAAATATTTTGGTGAGACTGCATAGAGCTATGAACAAAAATAAGACAGATCTGATACAAAATCTCAAAAATTAATTTCTATCAATTGATAAGGACTTTGGCTTTGATTTTCGTATACCTTATAGATCTATGAGTCTAAATTTTGAAAAATCAAATGGATCATGATTTCAACTTTTCTATAACAAGATATGAATTTTCTACCGTAGGTGTGCTAAGTTGAAAAAAATATATGATGAAAATTAAAAAAAACAACATTACTTGATGGAGATGGATTCGATTGAGCTTGACGATGTCGAAAATAGACAATCAACCACCGAAGAGCATGGGTATATATAGATATCAAAAGTTCTGAACTTTTGTTCCTACAAGTTTTTCACGCCTCGGGAGGGTATCCTAGGCGTGACCGGCACTGAGAGACTATTGCTAGTCCCCAAATAAACCCCTTGGCCCATTCACACATTCATTCAATTACATTCTATCAGTGGAAGAATTAACTCATTAAAACACTATTCATACGATAATGCCAAAGGCCAATAATCTTTCTAATCAATCAATTCAACAAGACTAGTATGAATGAAACTAGCCAAAAAATCAAACCAATCGACAACATCAACAATCTAGTCAATGAAGCCTCTATCAATTGTCTAAGTTGTTCCAATGACAGGTTCATGGATACCTCAAATAAAATAAAGAAAACTAACTCAAAAGCTAGAAAGATAAATATGATATCCTCCAGAAGTAGGGAGGAATCACCAATCAGCTAAATACGAATAGATCCTCAATGATGTGCCAGTTGATGATCTTTAGTACCTGTCTTTGCATCATAAAATGATACAGGCCCAAATGGATGACAATACATGGAATGTACGAGTATGTAATATAGCAGAATGAAACATGTATCAAGGTAGAATCAAAATAGTTCAGGGATCTCAAATCTGGAAGGTTAACAACTTAGTCAAGGATGTCCTAAGTCTAAATAATAATAAGATTTAGACAGAGACCAATGATATACAATCCAATCCCATTCAATCCAATCCAATCCAATCCAATCAAAGTACTATGAAGACCTATATGGAAGTTTCTCTTATCCGACAACCATCACTTATGAGCCAGTTATAGTACAACAAGATGACGTTTTTGCCACGTCCGTTCAATACCTTGCTAGGGTAAGAATGAATAAATCAATCATGGATCCAAAACCAATCAAGTCCTATCATGTCAGGACAATAATTTAGGAAACATCCAACTTAACGATTCAATCCTCTCCTATGTTTGACGACGTAGTTATTGGGTTCAAGTTATTACTTACTCACTCTCAATTTAGTGCTCGATACTCCTCCCAAAACTCAAAGCTCATAAGACAATCAATCTAATTCAACCAAATCAATAATTCTCAAATGGACTCATTCAGTTCATTAGTTTTATCAAATCAATCATTTCGACCAATTAATTTCCCAATCATTCTCAATTAATTCTTTAAGAGAAGTTTAGGCAATCATTTATGACAACATCCAGTTGAGACTATTAACTTGGTTTCAATTATAAAATTAAACGACTATCAAGTTCATCAACACTATCATCATATTTCCAACCCAATCACAATCACGCATTCACAAATTCAAGGCTCTTGGGTCAATCCTTAAACTCATGCATTTAATGTTCATCAATATGCTAGTAGGGTTTATGAAACAAGTAGTTCAAATCATTTATTGAAGAAAAAAATTGGTTGGAAAGCATGAATTTATCAACAATCAGTAAAACATGTAAAATTTAAGAAAACAATTTCTCAAGAAACACAATCATGAAGAATCAATCCATTCACAGTCAATCTATAACAATCATGGGCATATGGAGGAACAAAGTCCATGTTTAAGTTCATCCTTACATACCTGGATTCGAAGAACAATAAAAAATCTGAAGACCTCACTTCAAGAACTTGAACCCTAGCCTTTCTCTTCTTCTCTAATCCTCGCTCTCAATTAGCCTAAGTGTTAATGAGAGTCTGTGTGTTCAGGGTACTGATAAGAGACTTAATTTAGTCCTAAATTATTAGGGTTTTGATTGGAAAGGGTGGGAAAAGACCAATCTACCCTTCGTTAAAACATGAAATTGGTCATCTACAAGTCATTTTTATGACTTGTAGAAACTTCTACGAATCTCAATGTCACTCGTGGAACTGGGCTGGAAAAATTTTATTCTACGAATCAAGTCTATGAGTCGTAGACTTGAATCGTCCTGCAGGTTTCTAAGACTTTGAGGAACTGTCTCTAAACTTTTCCTACGATTCATTCTTATGACTCATAGACTCTTTGACAAGTCATCAACATCACTCGTAGAGGTGATGAATAAAAAATTGGGAAAAACTGGACCCCACTACTATAAAATTTTCTAATGCCAAACAAAGTGGCAGAGAAAGCCCCCAACAAAATCATGACTCATATTTCGATCCGTAGGATATGATGTGGGCTTATGCCCGGCCCACTTAAGGAATCCGAAGACATACTCAGATACTAACGACGAACCTTGCTGGGGAACCATTAACCCTGGTCTAAGAACCATCTATCGAAACTCTGGTAGAATGGGCTGATGCTTCGATCGAGTCCATCAGGAACCTTATGCTATCCATCTAAGAGAGAGTGGATTCCAAAAGATTAGCCTTAGAGGTTATTCGAAGAAAGGACATATAATAAGGAGTTAAGAACAGAATTTCCTAAAATTGACCTATAGCCTCCCAAAGATAGGATACAAACGTCTCCGCACCGATTCACAGAACTTTACCATTGCTCTCATACCAACAATGCCATTGCTTTGCTACCAAATTGTCACGACTCAATTTCTTAGGTCATGATGACACCTACTACAGCCCACCACCCTGGGGAAGATCCCATCCGCATATGCATTTAGTTTTGTAAATATTTTGGGGACTTGTACAGGATACATGTGGCACTTATGTATGAAATTTTGAAGGCTTGTGAAAACACAACCATATGCTTGTAACTTGAATTGGGTGACTAGTTTTGCTATTTTTGGAGTGTGCTTTTAACTCAAGTCATGCCATGTACTGGATTTATACTTTGACTTATAATTATGCACAAAGGAAGATAATAGTTTTGTGATAATTACTAGTTTGAGTTTTGTGTATTTTATGGACCCGCAATGGTGTTGAATTGGAAATAGAATTTCAAAACAAGTTTTCTAAATGTGTTGACTATTTGAGATTATAAAAAAAACTATCTTTTGCTTCGTAAGTGGCATCCTCTCAAAGGGGATGCTACACATATCACCGATGAACACTACTAAGAAATATAAATGCCTAGAAACTAATCCAACTCAATCTAACAGCGAGTACTAACAACAAGTCAAGAATAAGTCACACGGCTAATCAACTACTGAGCAACACAAGGTAAACACAATTATAATCAGACAATAACACACTGAATGCCCATACCCTCAGTAGTCTTTATATACTACTTGGACCTGAATCAGGTCTTATATCAAGTCATCTGCATTGTGCTACTGAAGGAATAAGTATCCAAATCAAGTAGGAAAGAGCGACGACGCACCAGCTAGTCAAGTAAAATTTGAGTGCATCCAGATACATCTAGTGTCTAAAAGTCTGTTTATGAAAAGAGCACATCCTTGATGCCTCATATACTTCAAAAATCAGTGTACCAAAGTAGTTCAGGTGGTACAACTCCAGTTAAAATCAGTTTAAAAGAGTAACAATGTAAAAATATGGTTTCTTAAAAATAGTAGTAAAACTCCAATGTATGGATCGGGATCGTACCACAAAACACATGAAAATGCTCAATCAGTGCAATGCATACCATCACAAGCATCCAAATAAGGCATACACAATCAGAAATACAATATCAATCCTACCACACTACCTAGGTGGAGGGAACAAACCTGAGATCCAACTGCTTCTTTAAAATAGCTTTGGGTCCAACAATATAATAATAGCTCAATAGAAACATAACATGCCCAATAAAGTATAACAGGCTTACCACTAATCATCAAGCAAAGTCATCAAGAAGAGCTCAAGAATCAATAAGGGAAGGAAAATAGCTCAAGGGTCGATGTCCTACTCCGAACATATCATTCCAGCTACAACCAAGTATAACTAAGCCAAAACTATGGCTACGATGAGCCACTAAGGTCTCAAGCACTAGCACAAGGTACACCATTCAAGATAAGCCCAATTAGAATCTACACCTACCTACAAGGAAAACAAAGCATATGCTAAAGTATCTAAGGCTCAACCCTTCTTTAAAGCAATCAATATTGATCCTATAAAGGATAATAACACTAAGCAATACCATAAACTAAGGATTTTATGAGACTACTGTAACACCCCTCAAAAATTTTCCCTAAGATTCGGGCCTTCTTTGTATACGTGTGGGGCCCATCGTATTTATTTCAAAGTACGTGCTTGAGTTAAGATGAGTCCCTGAGAAATTAGGAGCGTTGGAGGTGATGTGGGGTCATTGAGGACCCCTAGGACTGAGCTAAGTCCAAGAGATCCATAGTGGCTAAGTTTAGGACGAGTTTATGTAAGGGTCGACTTTTAACGACCCTATCTTTTGAAAGGCGTCAATCTGGGTGGCCCACGACCTATCAAATTAAAGTTCATTGAGTCTTCTTTCCATCTCCACCAAGAACGTAAATTTTAGAGTTTGGAGTCAAAAGATATGACGATCCTAAGATGAACTAGCACGACAGGAATTTTATTTTTTGGCCTGAGTTGCAACTGCTGGGGAAATGGCCTTGGCGCTGTAAGGGTGCGATGCGCCACTATCGTGCCAAAAACATGCCTCAGTAGTTTGGTCTTTGGCGCTACGCGCTACTAAAAGTTGTGCAGGGTTTTTAAGGCCAAATTCCCAGAATTCAGAACAATGGGCTTGGCACTGTAAGGGCGCGACGCGCCACTATCGCGCCAGAAACATGCCTTAGTAGTTTGGTCCCTGGCGCGACGCGCCACTAAAATTTGTGCATGTTTTAGGCGTGATTGGCCTTAGCGCTGTAAGGGCGCGATGCGCCATTATCGCGCCAAGGGCGTTTTAGCCTATTTTCAGAACTTTTGAGGAGGGGCAATTTGGGAACTTACCCAAATTATATATATGTAACCCTTGGTCTTTTGGGAACCCATTTGGTAGCCCCCACTCTCTCTCTAAAAAGCCCTAGGAGCTTCTCTCTCTCTCTCTCTCTTGTTTATCTTATCCATTTCCAACAAAAAGAGTCCAAGAGCTTCAAGATTTGAGTCCCCCATTGAAGACCCAACATCAAAGTTTCTTCAAAGTTTTCAAACAAGGTATGTAAGGCTATCCAAAATATGGGCTAAGTTCACCCATGTGCCCTATTCTTTCTTGAGGTTAGATATTCATGAAAAATAAAGTTCTTGGTATGGTGTATGTCTATATGAACTTTGTCTCCTATTTATATAATGCTATATGTGTTGATGTTGTTGAGCCAAGAAGTCCTTAAAATTCCTTCATGATTAGTATGAATTGATGGAGATGAATTGTTGTTATGTTTTGTTGACCTCTTTAGCCATGTGAATATGTTGTTTAAGTCAATTTCCTTAAATGCGCTATTCTATTTGAATGGTTGAGTTGAAGTCATAGAGTTGTGTTAAATCTTGAGGAGATGTCATAAATGTTCATATAGAAGAGGCTTGATTGAGTTGATATGAGGAACGAATTGGCAAGTGGACAAGGTCCTAAATGAGACTTGTCATTGTGCCTCAATTGAATTGCAAACGAGAACCGAGTTGATGAAGTGGTATTGTACCACATGAAACTACCCGTGAGGGCTTGTTTGAGATGATTTGAGGAGTCTTATGAGCATAGAGTCATGGGAGGAGTATCGAGCACCGAAGCGGGTGAGAGTATAGTCAATACTCGAACCCCATAAACTACACCGCCAACATAGGTAGGGATGGAACCGTTAAAGTTGGATGCTTCCCGAGGGATTGGAACTATTAAAGTCGGATGCTTCCGGTGGGATCAAACCGTTAAAGTCGGATGTTTCCCATTTGTATTATCCTGAAATGATAGGACTTGACTAATCGATGGTACTCATGATTAGAGAGGCGTTCATACCCTGGCAAGGTATAGACGGACGTGGCAATAACGTCGGATTGTTGTACTATCAGCGGCTCATAGGTGATGGTTGTCGGTTAAGAGAAACTCCCATTTAGGCCTTGTTAGTGCTCCGAGTCAGTTGAGTTAAGTGGCTTATGAGTTAGTCCTGTCTAAACTATTCTTGGTGGACTTAGGACATTGAGTGAGTTGTGATGTATACATGTATGAGTTGAGGTCCTTAGTTGATATTGATGTTTTCTTAATGTGGTCTCATCCGGCCATTTTATATACTCGTACATTCCATGTACTGACGCCATTTGGCCTACATCGTTTCATAATGCAGAGACAGGTACTAGAGATCATCAACCGGCGCTCCGTTGAAGATCCACATACACTTCTAGCCAGTCGGTGAGTCCTCCTAGTTCCCGGAGGATATTGGTCCTTCTTGTACAGTTTTGTTGCCTCTTCTTTTATTTAGATTGTTGGTAGCCATGGGCTTGTCATTGGCACCTTTTAGACTTGAATAGAGGCTTCGTATACTGGAGTGTAGGGAGGATTGAACTGTTATCTTGAGGAGTCTTAATTTACTATTCTTGTTGGGTTGTAAATATTTAGCCTTCGGCCCTTATAGTATGAAAAGTATTTCTTTAATTGAGTTCCGCTAAGAGAATATGAATGAATGAATGAGTGACTGGACTAGGTGGTTTGCTCGGAGGTCAGAAATGGCCTTCGGGTGCCGGTTACGTCTAGGGTACCCTCCCGGGGTGTGACAAACATGGTATCAGAGCCTAGAGTTCAAGTATCCTAAAGAGTCTATGAAGCCGTGTTTAGTAGAGTCTTGCTTATGGGTGTGTTGTGCACCACACTTATAAGCAGGAGGCTATAAAACATTAGGAATTGTTTCACTTCTTTCATACTCTGAATTCGTGTGATGGAGTTAAACTCCATTAAACTTCCTTTCTAATTCGTGCATTTATACGTTACAGATAATGCCTCCGAAACGTGCCGCTAGCCAGAGGAATGTTGATAATGCGGGGATGCCACAGTCAGAGGCACGCCCAGCAAGGGCTAGAGGCCGACCCGCGAGATATGCGGAGGCACCTCAAGTGCCATCTACCCTACCTGCACCCACATCAGAAGCTAAATTTTGAGGGGCAATTACAATGCTCACTCAACTAATAGCTGCCCAAAATAGTAATCAGAGTTCGCCGACTCTCAGCTCTAGTTCCAGGAGCTATCTACTGCCATTAGAATTAGAGACTTTCTGAGGATGAATCCACCGGCATTTACAGGTTCTAAGGTTGATGAAGATCCCCAGAACTTTATTGATGAAATATAGAAGATTCTGAAAGCTATGCATGCTACGGAAATTGAAGGGGTCGAGTTGGTATCTTATCAAATCAAAGATGTGGCAAACATTTGGTATAATAAATGGGAATAAGGTAGGGGTGAGGATGCTGAACCTTCTAGGTGGGATGAATTTGAGGGAGCTTTTCTTGACCACTTCTTTCCCCGAGAATTGAGAGAAGCGAAGGTGGAGGAATTTGTTAATCTGAAATAGGAAGGTATGACGGTTAAGGAGTATGGCCTAAAGTTCATCCATCTATCCAGGTATGCTCCAGAAATGATTCCTAATGTGAGAACAAAGATGAGAAAGTTCTTCTCCGAATTAGGGAGGCATGTGAAAAAGGAGTGCAAGGCAGCATTATTGATCTCGGATATGGATCTTTCCAGATTAATGGTGTATGCTCAACAGGTAAAGGAGGAGAAAAGAAAGGACAGAGAAGAGCACCTGAGCAAAAAGGCAAGGTCATCTGGGCATGAGAATGAGCAGAGGTAAAGCAAAGGCAGCAGGTCCTTCTTCCAGAAGAGGCCTTCCAACTATGCCTCATCTACCGCCAGTGCACCGATGCCGCAGAACAGGTATGATAGGCAGGGACAGAGTCATCAGAATTTCAGACCCCAAGGTTCTCAATCCCAGGTCAGTGCAAGTCAAGGTGCGAGGGAGAAGCCATCGTGCAGTAAGTGTGGTAGGCTCCACTTTGGAGAATGCCGAGCGGGAAGGGTTGGTTATTATAAATGCGGCCAAATGGGCCATTTTTAGGGGGAGTGTCCAACAGGGGGAAATAGAGTCTAGTATTCTGCCATCGCACCGCCGGCTAGAGGTAATCAGAGGGGCACTACTTCAGGCACCAACGGAGGTACCAACTGCCTATATGCCATGGGTAGTCGCCAAGATCAGGAGAACTCTCCAAACATCGTGACGGGTATGATTTGAGTCTCTTCTTTTGATTGTTATGTATTGATGGATCCAGGTGACACCCTATCCTTTGTGACTCCTTATGTGGCTAGTAAATTCAATAAAATCCCTGAACGTCTTCTTGAGCCTTTTAGTGTGGCCACTCCTATCGGTGATTCTGTCTTAGCTGAGAGAGTCTATAGAGATTGCACTGTGTCAATTCATCACAGGGATACCTTGGCTGACTTAGTTGAGTTAGACATGGTTGATTTCGACGTGATCCTTGGCATGGACTGGCTTTATGTCTGTTATGCCTCTATTGATTGTAGAACTCAAATTGTCACATTTAAATTCCCGAATGAGACTGTCATAGAGTGGAAGGGTAGTCCTATTGTGCCTAAGGGTAAGTTTATTTCATACCTTAGGGCTAGGAATCTAATCTCAAAAGGGTGTATTTATCACCTTGTCCGAGTGAAAGATGACAGCATTGAGTCTCCATCTCTTGAGTCAGTTCCGATTGCCAATGAGTTTCCGGATGTCTTTCTTGAAGATCTGCCTGGAGTCCCTCTTGATAGGAAGATCGACTTCGGGATTGATGTTCTCCTTGATACCCAGCCTATCTCAATTCCTCCATATAGAATGGCTCCGGCTGAGTTGAAGGAGTTGAAGGAGCAGCTAAAGGACTTGTTAGATAAGGGATTCATTAGGCCGAGTGTCTCACCATGGGGTGCTCCGGTCCTATTTGTGCGGAAGAAGGATGGGTCCCTTAGAATGTGTATCGACTACAGGAAGTTGAATAAGGTCACCGTGAAGAACAAATACCCTCTCCCCAGAATAGATGACTTGTTCGATCAACTTCAAGGTGCCACTTGTTTCTCAAAGATTGACTTGAGATCCGGCTACCACCAGTTGAAGGTGAGAGAATGCGATGTTCCAAAGACTGCTTTCCGGACTCGTTATGGCCACTTTGAATTTTTGGTCATGTCCTTTGGGTTGACTAATACCCCCGCCGCTTTTATGGATCTCATGAACCGAGTATTCAAACCGTATCTTGATATGTTTGTGATTGTATTCATAGATGATATTCTGGTTCACTCCAAGAATGAAGAGTAGCACACCTATCATCTTAGAGTTATTTTACAAACTTTGAGGGACCAGGTATTGTATGCAAAGTTCTCTAAATGTGAGTTTTGGCTTGCATCAGTGGCCTTCTTAGGCCATATTGTATCTGGAGATGGTATCCAGGTTGATGCTCAAAAAATTGAAGCTGTGAAGAATTGTCCTAGACCCACATCTCCAACAGAGATAAGGAGCTTCCTGGGTTTAGCCGGGTACTATCGAAGGTTTGTAGAGGGATTCTCATCCATATCATCACCATTGACTAAACTGACCCAAAAGAAGGCTAAGTTCCAATGGTCTGATGTTTGTGAGGAGAGTTTCCAGAAATTGAAGACCAAGCTAACCACTGCCCCTGTTCTAATGTTGCCCGATGGAACAGAGGTTTTTGTGATTTATTGTGATGCATCCAGAATTGGTTTGGGTTGTGTATTGATGCAAAGGGGGAAGGTGATAGCCTATGCTTCAAGACAGCTTAAGCTTCATGAGAGGAATTACCCAACTCATGACCTTGAGCTGGCAACTGTGGTGTTT
This sequence comes from Solanum dulcamara, assembly GCF_947179165.1. Lineage (NCBI taxonomy): Eukaryota > Viridiplantae > Streptophyta > Magnoliopsida > Solanales > Solanaceae > Solanum > Solanum dulcamara. Next base: position 35,767,871 of record NC_077243.1, on the reverse strand, counting down.
GCGCTTAAAATCTAGTGCCACTACCTGTATGGAGTGCATATCGATGTATTCACCGATCACAAGAGCTTGCAATACGTCTTTAGCCAGAGGGAACTCAACCTGAGGCAAAAGAGATGGCTTGAGCTACTCAAGGACTATGATATGAGCATCCTCTACCACCTAGGTAAAGCTAATGTTGTTGTTGATGCTCTTAGCAGGTTGTCTATGGGTAGCACTGCCCACATGGAGGAAGGAAGGAGAGAATTGGCGAAAGAGGTACACAGATTAGCCCGATTGGGAGTTTATCTGGAAAATAACAATGAAGGTGGAATTACTATTCAGGATGGGTCTACGTCCTCACTTGTGGCAGAGGTAAAGGAGAAGCAAGACCAAGATCCCATCCTTCTCTAATTGAAGGGAATTGTTCACAAACAAGAGGTAATGGTTTTTACCAAAGGGGGAGATGGTGTGTTGAGGTACCAAAATAGATTATGTGTGCCGGATATCGTTGATGTTCGAGAGAGGATCATGGCCGAAGCGCATAGTTCTAGATACTCTATTCATCCGGGTTCCACAAAAATGTACCATGACTTGAGGGAGATCTATTGGTGGAGCGGGATGAAGAGAGATATTGCGGAATTCGTTTCCAAATGCCCGAATTGTCAACAAGTGAAGGTTGAGCATCAAAGACCATGTGGTCTAGCCCAAAACATAGAAATTCCAGAATGGAAGTCGGAGATGATCAACATGGACTTTATTACAGGCTTGCCAAAGTCCCGAAAACAACATGATTCCATTTGGGTGATTATGGATAGAATGACGAAATCAGCTCACTTCTTGGCGGTTAAGACTACTAATACCGTAGAAGATTATGCAAAGTTGTATATACAGGAGGTCTTCAGATTGCATGGGGTCCCTTTGTCTATCATCTCAGACAGAGGAGCTCAATTCACTTCCCAATTTTGGAAATCCTTTCAGAAAGGATTAGGTTTGAGGGTGAACTTGAGTACAACCTTCCATCCTCAGACAGATAGCCAAGCAGAGCGCACCATCCATACATTGGAAGACATATTGAGGGCATGTGTGCTTGACTTCAAGGGAAATTGGGATGATCACTTACCTCTCATAGAGTTTGCATACAATAATAGCTATCATGCAAGCATTCAAATGGCTCCTTATGAAGCTTTGTATGGGAGGAGGTGTAGGTCTCCCATTGGGTGGTTTGAAGTTGGTGAAGCCGAGTTGATTGGGCCTGACCTTGTTCATCAAGCCATGGAGAAGGTGCGAGTTATTCGAGAGAGGCTAAAGATAGCCCAAAGTCGCCAAAAATCTTACACCGATGTGAGGAGGAGAGACTTAGAGTTTGAGGTGAATGATTGGGTGTATTTGAAAGTATCACCCATGAAGGGTGTCATGAGGTTTGGAAAGAAGGGGAAGCTTAGTCCTCGATATATTGGTCCTTACCAGATCTTGAGGCAGGTTGGGAGTGTTTCTTATGAGTTGGAGTTGCCTTCAGAGCTAACCTCTATTCATCCGGTATTCCACGTTTCGATGTTGAAAAAGTGCTTGGGCGATCCCTCGTTGGTAGTCCCCATTGATAGCATTGGAATTAAGGATAGCTTGTCTTATGAAGAGGTTCCGATCCAAATTCTTGATCACCAAGTTCGCAAACTGAGGAACAAAGAAGTCGGCTCAGTCAAAGTCCTGTGGAGGAACCAACTTGTTGAGGAAGCCACATGGGAAGCGGAGGAAGCCATGAAATCTAAATATCCACATCTATTCGTGCCTACCGAGGAAGATGTCGAAGGTAATGTCCCTTTCTTTGACATTGAATTCATTTGTACATTTTGAGTCTTGTTTAATAATAGATTGATTGAATGACTGAGTTTTGATTATGATTTGTACCCCGAGTCCATTCTTGGTTATCCATCATTCGAGGACGAATGATCCCAAGGGGGAGATAATGTAACACCCCTCAAAAATTTTCCTTAAGATTCAGGCCTTCTTTGTATACGTGTGGGGCCTATCGTATTTATTTTGAAGTACGTGCTTGAGTTAAGATGAGTCCCTGAGAAATTAGGAGCGTTGGAGGTGATGTGGGGTCATTGAGGACCCCTAGGACCGAGCTAAGTCCAAGAGATCCGTAGTGGCTAAGTTTAGGACGAGTTCATGTAAGGGTCGACTTTTAACGACCCCATATTTTGAAAGGCGTCAATATGGGTGGCCCACGACCTATTAAATTAAAGGTTGTTGAGTCTTCTTTCCAACGCCACCAAGAACGTAAATTTTGGAGTTCAGAGTCAAAAGATATGACAATCCTAAGATGAACTAGCACGACAGGAATTTCATTTTTTGGCCTGAGTTGCAACTGCTGGGGAAATGGCCTTGACGCTGTAAGGGCGCGACGCGCCACTATCATGCCAGAAACATGCCTCAGTAGTTTGGTCTCTGGCGCGACGCGCCACTAAAAGTTGTGCAGGGTTTTTCAGGCCAAATTCCCAGAATTCAGAACAATGGGCTTGGCGCTGTAAGGGCGCGATGCGCCACTATTATGCCAGAAACATACCTCAGTAGTTTGATCCCTGGCGCGACGCGCCACTAAAATTTGTGCAGGTTTTAGGTGTGATTGTCCTTGGCGATGTAAGGGCGCGACGCACCATTATCGCGCCAAGGGCGTTTTAGCCTATTTTCAGAACTTTTGAGGAGGGGCAATTTGGGAACTTACCCAAATTATATATATGTAACCCTTGGTCTTTTGGGAACCCATTTGGCATCCCCCACTCTCTCTCTAAAAAGCCCTAGGAGCTTCTCTCTCTCTTTCTTCTTCATCTTCTCCATTTCCAATAAAAAGAGTCCAAGAGCTTCAAGATTTGAGTCCCCCATTGAAGACCCAACATCAAGGTTTCTTCAAAGTCTTCAAACAAGGTATGTAAGGCTATCCAAAACATGGGCTAAGTTCACCCATGTGCCCTATTCTTGCTTGAGGTTAGATATTCATGAAAAATAGAGTTGTTAGTATGGTGTATGTCTATATGAACTTTGTCTCCTATTTATATAATGCTATATGTGTTGATGTTGTTGAGCCAAGAAGTCCTTAAAATTCCTTCATGATTAGTATGAATTGATGGAGATGAATTGTTGTTATGTTTTGTTGACCTCTTTAGCCATGTGAATATGTTGTTTAAGTCAATTTCCTTAAATGCGCTATTCTATTTGAATGGTTGAGTTGAAGTCATAGAGTTGTGTTAAATCTTGAGGAGATGTCATAAATGTTCATATAGAGGAGGCTTGATTGAGTTGATATGAGGAAGGGATTGGCAAGTGGACAAGGTCCTAAATGAGACTTGTCATTGTGCCTCAATTGAATTGCAAATGAGAACCAAGTTGATGAAGTGGTATTGTACCACATGAAACTACCCGTGAGGGCTTGTTTGAGATGATTTGAGGAGTCTTATGAGCATAGATTCATGGTAGGAGTATCGAGCACTGAAGCGGGTGAGAGTATAGTCCATACTCGAAGCCCAGAAACTACACCGCCAACGTAGGTAGGGATGGAACCGTTAAAGTCGGATGCTTCCCGAGGGATTGGAACTGTTAAAGTCGGATGCTTCCCATGGGATCAAACCGTTAAAGTCGGATGTTTCTTATTTGTATTGTCCTAAAATGATAGGACTTCACTAATCGATGGTACTCATGATTAGAGAGGCGTTCATACCCTAGTAAGGTATGGACGGACGTGGCAACAACGTCGGATTGTTGTACTATCAGCGGCTCATATGTGATGGTTGTCGGTTAAGAGAAACTCCCATTTAGGCCTTGTTAGTGCTCCAAGTCAGTTGAGTTAAGTGGCTTATGAGTTAGTCTTGTCTAAACTATTTTTGTTGGACTTAGGACATTGAGTGAGTTGTGATGTATACATGTATGAGTTGAGGTCCTGAGTTGATATTGATGTTTTCTTAATGTGGTCTCATCCGGCCATTTTACATACTCGTACATTCCATGTACTGACGCCATTTGGCCTGCATCGTTTCATGATGTAGATACAGGTACTAGAGATCATCAACCGGCGCTCCGTTGAAGATCCACATACACTTTCAGCCAGTCGGTGAGTCCTCCTAGTTCCCGGAGGATATTGGGCCTTCTTATATAGTTTTGTTGTCTCTTCTTTTATTTAGATTGTTGGTAGCTATGGGCTTGTCATTGGCACCTTTTAGACTTGAATAGAGGCTTCGTAGACTGGAGTGTGGGGAGGATTGAACTGTTATCTTGAGGAGTCTTAATTTACTATTCTTGTTGGGTTGTAAATGTTTAGCCTTCGGCCCTTATAGTATGAAAAGTATTTCTTTAATTGAGTTCCGCTAAGAGAATGTGAATGAATGAATGAGTGACTGGACCAGGTGGTTCGCTCGGATGTCAGAAATGGCCTTCGGGTGCCGGTTACGTCTATGGTACCCTCTCGGGGCGTGACAACTACTTTAGTCTAAGGCTCAATCGGGAATGAAGAAGATGGAATGGAAGGAGGAAAAATCTATCCTCATCAAGTACTAATCTAAATCACATGTAATTTATACTACATAGTATCTAATAAAGTTCAGTCAAAGTGGAAGACTGTAGCCTACCTCGAAACTGATCACGCGCACTCCAAATCTACTAATTTGAATCTTTCCACATCCGAATCACCTCCAATTGCTGCCATGCTAACAAAATATTGATCACAACATCAATACAGACTTTTTGAAACCAAAATCGCATTAATCGGAGATGGACCCAAAATTGGATCTAAAACAAGAGTATGGGACCTGCGGTGGGAATTCTAAAATCAACTCTATGAAAAGTTTCATTTGAGCTTATTGAAATTGTGTCCTAAAATGGGACACAATTCGATGCTCGAAAAAGAAGAAATCAGCTCATGCAATTAATTAGCCATTAAAAATTTAAAAAGAGAGAGCGCAATAGCTAAAACTCAAAAAATACCTTAAACGGACGTCCCCCTAGATAGTCCCCAAGCACTCCAATGCGTAGCCACTTCAAATTCGAGCAACCCAACCTTTAACCCAAAATAGAGCTAAAATGAGAGAGAAATTGGGTTTTGGAAATGAGGGCTGAATGTTGATTTTCGGTATTAAAATATACAAAATTTTGGTCGCTAAAAGGCAGATCTGGTGGCTAAAATCCCAAAATCTTGTCGCTAAAAGTGTGCACGAGATATCAATTTTTCCTATTCTTTTTTAAAAATATCCAAACGGACCATCAGAATTCATTCGGAACTCGATTAAAGTAAACCAGATATGCTACCACACTAAATTAGATATTGCTGACTCAATAGAATTGTTGGATTTTAGAAAAAATATTATTATAGAAATACCCCATCAGGACCAATTAGGCCTAAAACTTAAGTTTTCACCTAAACACCCATAATAAAAAATATGACCTTGAGACCCCAACAAAAGGTCTTACTAGACAAAATTCAACATTTCAGAGCTGATGGAGCTGACGGAATTCTCATACGACAACTAATTTTTTGAATGTTGGCCAAAGTCAACTCTTGGCCTTTAAGCTTTCCAACATCTCCTCTAAGTGTTCAAACTCACACTGGAAGTCTCTGGACCTAAACTAAAGTTCTTTCTAGATCAAACTCGACATTTCGAAGCTAACCACACTGACTGAATTTCAATCTGAGCACGTTTACGAAAAATGTTAACCAAAGTCAAACTTTGACTTAATCTTCAAAGTTAAAATGCCTAATGACACAAAATCGCACCGAAAGCCTCGGGATTCGAGACTACCATGCCACTAGCCTAAACTGACCATTCTAGAGCTAATGGAACCGTCAGAGTTCCAATTTGAAGCTGTTTTCCTATAGTTTTGACCGAAGTAAACCGTTGAAACTTTGAAAGCTCCAAAATACAGAAATGGCTATGAAGTCCAAACGATTGACCTGGCGATCGAACTATCAGTGTAAATAAGTCATAAATGACTTGGAGTCGCTATAGGAAAACTCTAAAAGCTGAAAAGATTGAAAAATGAAGGAAATGACCTGGAGGGTCATTATATATAAATATATCATTAAAGATAATGCAAGGTAAGGATGCGTACAATAGACCCTTGTGGTCAGGCCCTTCCCTGGACCCTGCGCATAGCGGGAGCCTTAGTGCACCGGGCTGCCCTATATCATTAAAGATAAAATAGAAAGTATAAATTTAAATTAAATCTAAATATAAGAATGTATCATTTTTGCTACAATATACTGGTAAAAAAAGTATAACGTAAAATAGATCAACGGAACATTATTTTAGAATTCAAGAATCTATGTTAAGGTATTTAGGTAACAAATTTTGAATCAAATGTTTTGATGCTTACATTATACCAAGAAATATATTAAATTGGATGGAATTTCCAATCTATTACTTGAATTTCTTTTTTGAATTTCATATTTAATTTAAAATTATACTCTCTTTGGTCTAATTTATGTTACATAATTTGAATTTCGAGCGTCCAATAACTGAACTTTGATCGTGAATTTGGACATGGAATTTTCTTGTTTTTTGAAATAACATTTATATATTTGAAAATTATGTAAAAAGTACCATAAATAATGTATTGTTTACAAGCATCCGTACAATTAAAAACACACACACACACGATAGATAGACGAGTGTATGAAAGGGAGGTATGACTCGTAGACTCTTTGATGAGTCATCAACATCACTCGTTGAGGTGACTTCAAGATTTGAGTTTTGACTAAGTGTGAAGGGTTTCTAGGAGTCATTTCTATTAGTAATGGTTTCTACGATTCATCCTGTTGAATCATTCCTAAAGTACTGAGCCTTGTGTTTCCCAGAAATTAGACAATGGCTCTCCAACTCTTTCCTATGAATCGTCAATATCCTTATAAGGCGTATGGTCAATTTTTAGGGAGCTTCTCAGACCCAAAATTTCATGAAGTATTGGAAGGGTGTACAAGTCATCCCTATGACTCATAGAACTCTCTACGGGTTGTAGAGGACACTCGTGGTCCACTGATCAGTTTATTTTTCTCAACTTTGCTCATGGTTCTGACACTCCATCTAGGATAGAATAACACAAGATGTTACAGTATCTTTTTCTTGGGATCATTCATCCTCTAATGAATACCAAGCTAAGTATTTACCTATGGCACAAATACAATCAAGAACTCAATAATCAATCATTTGAATAATCAACTACTAAGACTCAAGAATACTTATCAACTACTAAGACTCAAGAATACTTATCAAATACTCAAACTTGGAGGGAACATCGACCTAAAGGTTAGAGAAAGACACATTACCCTCAATATCATCATTAAGAGGCATGAATAGATGCGGGTATCTAGCTTTCATATCCTCTTCAGCTTCCTATATAGCCTCTTCAAAAAACTGATTTCGCCATAGAACTTTGACTGATGCTACCTCCTTGGTTCTCAATCTATGAACTTGTTGATCAAGAATCTGAACTGGAATATCTTCATAATTCAAACTCTCTTTCACCCCAATGCTCTCAGTCGAGACAACAAGTAAAGGATCTCCCAAATATTTCTTAAGCATTGAGATGTGAAACATTGGATGAATAGCTTCTAACTCTGGTGGTAACTCTAAATCATAGGCTACATTACCAACCCTCTTCACAATCTGATAAGGACCAATATAGTGGGGACTAAACTTTTCTTTCTTTCCAAATGTCATTGTACCCTTCATGGGTGAAACTTTAAAGTATATACCCAATCATTCACTTCGAACTCCAAATCTCTTCTCCTTATATCAGTGTAGGATTTCTGGCGACTCTGGGCAGTTCTCAACCTTTCCTGGATGATCTTCACCTTCTCCATGGATTGGTGAACCAAGTCTGGCCCAACCAACTCAGCTTCACCAACTTCGAACCAACCAATTGGTTATCTACATCTCCTCTCATATAGATATTCATAAGGAGCCATTTGAATACTCAAATGAAAGCTATTATTGTATGCAAACTCAATAAGAGGTAAATGATCATCCCCATTACCTTTGAAGTCGATGACACAGTCTCTCAATATATCAGCCAATGTCTTAATCGTACGCTTTGCCTGGCCATCTGTTTGAGAATGGAAAGTAGTGTTAAGGTTCACACTTGAACCCAAACCTTTCTAGAATGACTTCCAAAACTGGGCAGTGAACTGAGCTCTCCTATCTGAGATGATAGACAAAGAAACTCCATGTAGTCTAATAATCTCTCGAAGATATAGTCTGGCATAATCCTCTATGGTGTCTGTAGTCTTAATCGATAAGAAATGAGCTGATTTGGTCATCCTATCTAAAATCACCTAAATAGAGTCATGTTATCTACAGGACCTTGCTAAACCTATTATGAAGTCCATATTTATCATCTCCCATTTCCATTATGAAATTTTAGTATTTTGAGCCACTCCACAAGGCCATTGGTGCTCAACTTTAACTTATTGGCAGTTCAGACACTTGGACAGAAACTTTGCTATATTCCTCTTTATTCTACTCCATCAAAATACTCCCTTCAAGTCATGGTACATCTTTGTAGAACCTGGATGGATGGAATACCTAGAGTTATGGACCTCTGCCATGATCCTCTTTCGAATACCATAAACATTTGGAACATACAATCTCCCTTGATATCTCAACACTCCATCTCCCCCTTTGGCAAAAGCCATAACCTTCTGCTTTTGAAAATCTTCTTTTAGTTGGAGGAGAATGAGAGGTTGATCTCTATTTTCTTTTACCTCTGCAACTAGAGATGATTCAGGCCCATTCCGGATGATAGTGTCATCCTCACTAGAGTCAATAAGTTGAACGCTCAAACGTGCAAGCCTATGCACCTCTTTAGCTAATTCTTTCTTTGTCTCTCCCACATGGGAAGTGCTCCCTATGAATAACCTGCTAAAAGCATGAGCAATAACATTAGCTTTACCGGGGTGATAGAGAATGCTCATATCATAATCTTTGTGCAACTCAAGCCATCCCTTCTGTCTCACGTTCAGCTCTTTTTGGGTAAACACATATCGAAGGCTCTTGTGATCAGTGAACAAATCAACATGCACACCATAGAGATAGTGATGCCAAATCTTGAGAGCGAACACTATGGCTTCCAACTCAAGGTCGTGAGTCGGGTAGTTTCTCTCATGAATCTTAAGTTATCTAGAAGAATAAGCTATCATTTTTCCTTTCTTCATCAATACAACCCAATCCAACCCTAGACGCATCATAGTATATAACAAAACTATTTGTTCTCTTATGTAGGGATGGTATTAGACCAGTAGTCAACCTTGATTTCAACTCTTGAAAACTCCTTTCACAAGTATCTGACCATTGAAACTTCGTCGTCTTTTGAGTTAGATTAGTCAATGGTGAAGATATGGATGACAACCCTTCAACAAATCCACGGTAGTAGCTGGCCAAACCCAAGAAACTTCTTATGTCAGTCAGGGATGTGGGCCTTGGCCAATTTTTAATTTCGTCAATCTTTTGTGAATCCACTCTATACCCTCGCCGGATACAACATGGCCTAGGAATGCTATAGAAGCCAGCCAAAATTCACACTTTGAAAACTTAGCATACAACTCCCTATCTTTGAGAGTCTGTAGAACAATCCTAAGATGATTAGCATGCTCTTCCTCACTCCTCAAATAGATTAATATGTCATCTATAATTACAATCACAAACATGTCCAAATTTGTTTGAACACCCTGTTTATCATGTCTATAAATGTCGTAGGAGCATTAGTCAAACCAAAGAATATAACAAGAAACTTAAAGTGACCATATTAGGTTTGGAAAATAGTCTTTGAGATGTCACATTCTCTCACTTTTAACTGGTGGTAGCCTATTCTGAGGTCTGTTATTGAGAAATAAGTGGCACCCTGAAGATGGTCAAATAGATCATCTATCTTGGGAAGGGGATACATGTTCTTCATGGTGACTTTATTCAGTTGATGATAGTCAATGCATATTCTTAATGACCCATTTTTCTTTCACACGAATAGGATAGGAGCACCTAAGGTGAGACACTCGTCCTAATGAAGCCCTTATCTATCAAATCCTTCAACTGTTCTTTCAATTCTTTCAACTCAACATGAGCCATTTTATATGGAGGAATAGAAATAGGCTTCGTATAAGGAAGGACATCAATCCCAAAGTAAATCTCCCTATTAGGAGGGACTCTGGGTAGATCATTAGGGAATACTTCAGAAAACTCATTTACAATCAGGACTGACTCGATAGTAGGAGACTCAATACTATCATCTCTGACTCTAACGATGTGATAAATACACCCTTTAGAGATCAACTTTCTGGCCCTAAGATAGGAGATAAATTTACCCTTAGGCACAACAAGACTATCCTTCCATTTTAAGATAGGCTCATTCGGGAAACTGAACTTGATAAGCTGAGTTCTACAATCAACAGAGGCATAACAAGCATATAGCCAATTCATGCTAAGAATCACATCAAAATCAACTATGTCCAACTCAACTAAGTCATCCATGGTATCCTTGTGATAGATAGACATATTAGAATCTCTATAGACCCTCTCAGCTAAGATAGACTCACCAGTAGGAGTAGATACACTGAAAGGATCAAGAAGACACTCAGAAATTCTATCAAATCTACTGGCTAGATAAGGAGATGCAATGGATAAAGTGGCACCCAAATCCATCAAGACATAACAATAGAGAGCTAAGACTTGAATCATACCCGTCACAACTTTAGGGGAGTTCTCCTGCTGTTGGCAACTACCCATGGCATATAGACGGTTTGTACCTCCGCTCATACCTGAAGTGGTACCTCTCTGATTACCTCTACCTAGTGGTGCCGTGGTATAAGATTGGGCGTTGTTGCCCCATATCGGAGACTCTCTCTGAAAATGGCCCACTTGGCCATATTTATAACAACCATTCTTTCCCTCTCTACACTCTCCCAAATGGAGCTTACCAAATATGCCACAAGGCCGCTTTTCCTTCAAAACTCGAGCCATAATAGGCTGGGATTAAAAACCCTAGGCTATAGAGTTCTGGTGAATCTGTACCTGCTGATCATACCTTTTATACGGTACAGGTGCACTTGCCGCTGATGGAACATAATTAGAAGACCTTTTTTGGAAGAAGGACCTATTGCCCATACTCTGCCTCCGCTCATTCTCATGCCCCACTAGTTTTGCCTTCTTGCTCAAGTGCTCTTCCTTTTCTTTTATTTTATCATCCTCTACCTGCTGAGCATACACCCCCAACCTAGAAATATCTATGTCAGAAATCAATAATAATTCTTTGCACTCCTTCTTCACAAGTCTTCCCAATATGGAGACAAACTTCCTCATCCTAGACAGCATATCTGGGACCATCTCCACAGCATATCTAGATAGTTGGATAAACTTAAGGTTGTACTCCTTAACTTTCAAACTCTTTTGCTTCAATTTCACAAACTCTTCAACATTTGCTTCCCTCAATACCTTGCAAAAGAAATGATCAAGAAATGCTCCCTCGAACTCATCTCAAATAGTAGGTTCCACATCCTCACCTCTACCTTCTTTCTACTAGTTATACCATACGTTCACCACATGTTTAAGCTGATAAGAAACCAAATCAACTCTCTCAATCTCAGTGGCATGCATAACTTTCAATATTTTCCACATCTAGTAAATAAAATTTAGGGGGTCCTCCTCAACCTTAGAAACTGTGAAAACTTGTGGGTTCATCCTTAAGAAGTCTCGGATCCTCACCAAAGCTGACCGGTCTTGGGAGCTAGAGCTGGGAGCCAGTGAACTCTAGTTACCCCTTTGGCTAGCTATCAATTGGGTGAGCATAGTAATAGCACCTATGAATTCAGCTTTCAAAGTAGGAGTTGGCTGACTAGTGAGCTCTTGGGGTGCCTCAATAGACCTTGTAGGTCAGCCCCTAGTCCTTACTCCAGATGATGGGGGCATCTCAGTCTGTGGGACCTCATTATTAGCGGTGTTCCTCTGACTTGCGGTGCATTTTGGAGGCCTTATCAGCAAGCGTGTAATGCATGAATTAGGAAGAGCTTTTAGAGTTAGACTCTTTAGCACAAACTCAGAGTGTGAAGAAGTGAAATAATTTCCTAATGTCCTTTAGCCTTCTAATTATAAGTGTGGTGCACGACACATCCTTAAGAAAGACTCTACTAGACACAGCTTCATAGACTCCCTAGGACTCTTGAACTCTCTACTCTGATACCAAGTTTGTCATATCTCGGAAGGGTACTTAGGCGTGCCTGGCACTCAAAGACTATTGCTAGTCCCCAAGTGAACCCCTTGGCCCGTTCACACATTCATTCAATCACATTCTATCAGCAAAAAACTTAACTCACTAAAACACTACTCATACAATAAGTCCAAAGGTCAACAATCTTTCTAATCAATCAATTCAACAAGACTTGTATGAATGAAATTAGCCAAAAAAAAACAATCGACAACAACAACAATCTAGTCTATGATGCCTATATCAACTGTCTAAGTGGTGCCAATTACAGGTTCATGGCTACCATAAATCATATAAAGAAAACTAACTCAGAAGTTAGAAAGATAAATGTGGTATCCTCCGAAAGTAGGGAGGAATCACCAATCAGCTGAATACTAATAGATCCCAATGATGCACTTGTTGTAGAATTCTCTACAGATCGTAGAGGACACTCGTGGTCCACTGATCAGTTTATTTTTTGCAACTTTCCTCATGGTTCTCACATTCCGTCTAGGCTAGAATAACACGGGGTGTTATAAAATTATGAAAAACCCATAGTTGAAACCATGTTATGGTAAGTTTTCCTTGGACCCAAACTATGGTAAGTTTCTATATGAATCGAGTTATGGAAAATTCCATGGGAATATAAAAATATGGAAAATTTCATTGGGTTCAAATATAGAAAGTTTTGAAAAGAAAATTGTTCCTACAAATTATGGAAAAACTATAGTTGGAACCAAATTATGGCAAGTTTCTATTGGAACCAAATTATGAAAAATTTCCATTGGACTTAAGTATGGAATTTTTGAAAAGCTTCCTACGAAAAAAAGGTTTATTTCACAATACTTCAAGCCTTGTCTTTGAAGGCTCTACAAGTCGAGTACCCCCAACAAACCTCAAAGCAGGGGGCATTTTTAGACAGTGAAATTTTATTGATAAATACATATTAAATTCTGGGTTAATCCTTAAATTCATGATATATTGATCAAGTCAAATTATTGGTTAATAAAGTTGAATCAATATTTAAGTTAAAATTATATGACTTAAATAAAGTCCAAATTATATTTGAGTTAGTCTGTTAAGTTGACAAGACGAGCCCAACTCATGCTCTTCAAGCCCAAGTTCCTCTAAAATTGCTTGAAGACTAAAATACCCCAAAACCCTATCTCAGACCTATATAAAGGGGTCTTCATAAGATCATAAGTACAGACAGAAAAAAAAAGGAGAAGAGCAAGAAGAAACAAATAAAAAAAATCTGCTCTTCAGTGGTGGTCTGCAAGTCTTCCGCATACAAAGAAGTCTTTGTCTGTAAGTTGTGAGCCATAAATTTCCATACCTCTACGGTTGTGATCAAAGCTTGGCTCCACATTCGTAGTAAAGTTCCAATAAGTACTCCATCGATTCAAGAACAATGCAAAAGTCTTGAGTTGACGATCTTGAGGAGAAGAATCAAAGGATTACGTCTTTTTCATTAAATTTTATGAAGATTGTAACCTTCGCAGAAATTATTGAAATATAAATATCATTTCTTGTTGCTATATTCCTTTCTTGATTTTTATTTTTCAGGAACGAAACTTAGTCGCATACACTCATTTATACGCCTCTTTTTGTCTCACGTTTGCTGACTCTTCTTTTCTTGTTTGTTCTTTTTTTTTTGAATTGGGCATTTGCCCTACTTTTTTTTCCTTTTCCTTTATTAATTTTTTCCTTTAAAGAGAATTTAATTTTTCCTTCTTATTTTTTCATTATTATTAACAAAAAAATAATGCTTTCATTATGAAAATCATGCCACTCATTTTCACAAGTCATAAATTATTTTTAAAAGCTAAGGGTTAAAATAAAAAATCAATAAAATTCAAAAAACGGCTAGAAGGGTCGTTACATCATCCACCACTAAAAACCATATTTGTCCTTGAACATAAAGTAAAAGAAAAAAAACATATTCAACATTTCTAAGAGTCGGGGGTATAATTTCCAATGTCAGTAATTGCATCACCATAGAAACTCATTCTTAGGACCACAGTATCAGGATCCACTACCAAGCACTAAATTTTTGAATCAATCTTTGACAAATCTACAAATCAGGAATAATTTCCAAGTCACAGACTAACCCATGGACTAAAACTGAATCGAAACCATCTAAACCACAGCATAACCATCAAGACAATCTTTCATCACATAACCACGATGAAAATCTGAACCAATATCAGCTACAACTAGAAGTGAACCTGAACTAGTCATCAAACTCATAATACACAAACCATCATAGATATTGTCAAGATTTCATTCTCACAACCAATTCTTTTCATGAGCTTAAGCTATAGGAATCTGATCTTTAGACATTGGTACTTGTCATTGGAGAATATGATTTATCTAACCCAAAGAAGGAAATGATTGAATAACCTCTAGCGAGCGATACACCCAAGCATCCAAAACCCCTAACAATACTATCAAAAATGGTAGATCAGTAGCTGGGATTGTAAACAACCCTTTAGTGCGGTAGCACTAGACCCAATGGCCCCTACATTTAATTATACATGACAGGCCCATGAACTCTACAACGAGGTGTATAACAATACTATCGGTAACTGTAAATATCCATTATAGCTCTTCAATAAGTTCTCATAAGCAAGGTGACACTTGTAAAACCACTAGAACACTTCAACTACCCCAAGACAACACCAAATTTGCCATAGTTGAACTGACCAAGTATGTAAAAGCATCCTACCCTACCAAGAGGCCATCGCAGGATCAGTACACTCGATCCACCAATAGGAATTCATCCACAGAAATGGGAACACGCGTGACCATATGCATCGAATCATACTCCAGACCATGTCCATAATGAGGTAGGTGGTCACATAAGAATGTACAGAACCAATGTCGAATAACACAAGATACCCTTCCATAATGCCCATATCAAATATTTCCATTAGTCTGACTCTATCTCTTTGATTGTTACCCACAATCAACCAACTTGGTCCCATTACAATGGTAGACATATTAGATTTATCAACCCCTACTTACTCCTCACAGTACTCCATTAAAGCTAATACTATTAATACTAATAGAACATCATAAAATTTACTTTACTCTCAAACCATCACTAGTATTAAGGTCTTCTTAGAATAATATTACTGTCTCCAAAATTTCAAATGATGGCTTTTTTTTCTTTAATTTAAGCATTCCATGACAGGTACGGATCCCACCCAATGCTGATAATACAAATTCCAAATCTCATAGTACTTTTCCACTGAGATAAAGTTATTGATTTATGCCCAACATCAACTCCACACAACCGTTCACCTACCAAGTTTCAACTATCATTCAAACTATCATATACCTTATGCCAAAACTAAGAGAAATTCTTGGTCACCCCAATAATTATGTATACTATGAGCACATAACCTCTATTTACCTCTTAGTATCTATGTAATGCATCACAATAGTCTGTGCAGTCCCATCAACAGAATAGGATCAATCTAACTTAAAATTTTTAATAACCATATAGAACTATATCTCATCATGTAGTGCATCTATAAGTCACCTACCATAATTTGAGCAATCTAACCCCACATAAAACACAAAATCTTCGATACCTCACTATTTGTCACCCAAATCAAAACCAAACATTCAGAAAGGTTGTTGTTGCATCCCTCATAAGTCTGTGTCAAACCAATCCAAGTCGTATAGTCATATCTGAACTCAAAGGCAAAAATCCATACAACCTTCAACTTTGAACTAAGAATCTAGACGTGATGTCTTATTTATTCACATTTCTTAACTTGTATCCAGCGAGGAATGTTACTAGGACATTCAAATTCTTAACTCATACTCATCACCTAATTCTAAATGTGTCAACTATTTGATGCACCAGACTCTTATTTCTTTCCTTAACTCATTTATCATTATTATTTCTTGTCCAAGAATCCACAACGTATTTCCTTTTACCTTAAACCAAACTCCTCAAATGAAGACTTTATTGAGTTCTTTCACAATCAAAAGTATAACCCATACCACATACCAGTCCTTCCAAATGCTCAACAATCAACACACTCAATCATTTCTTACCCTGCCAATCCATACCTTGAAAAAATCAACTACCACAAATATAGACTTACCATGCAAAACCTAAATTTTAATTTAAATCATGTAAATCAATCCCTTTATCAATCGACATTAGCCTATACATTGAAGATTTTATGAAACATATCTTAGATTATTATCAAAAACCTATCCATCAATATTACTATATCCCTTATTAGGAACCCAAATCGTGTTGGTCATGAAACTCGAAACAACTATAAAACTTACCACAACACTAGAGTCGAGTGTCTGTGGACTCCACTCTTGAAGCATACCCAACACGACTAATGAACAATGGATACTATTATTATAAATTAGGTGAGGTGAATGAAGTCACGTGTTTTCAAACTCAACTCTCCAACATCCCTGTAAATCCTTGAACTTTGCAATTAGAGTAAGTATTGTTGCTTTTGCCTCATTCCAAAGGCCAAACTATATCCCACTAAATCTCCCGTTATAAGTTGAAATCTTTTGAATTGTACTCGAATGGTTTCCAACATATCATACAACTTTTTATATAGCTACACTACTCATCAAGTAGTAGCAACCGAAACCTTAGACACCGAAGTTTTTATTACCATACTGGATCCGTTTAACTAAAAATCATTACAACATAGTTGCATCCTAATCATAATACTTCCTGAACACTTATTACCACGCTCAACAACCCTTGCCATTATCAGAAAGTTAACCTAATCGTAGACGTGATATCTCAAACTCATTATACAGTCTAATTCCTAAATTAACCAATTTCCATACGTACTTTCCCGCTAGAACACTCACTTTCCTTCACACAAATATACTTGTTGAGACTTTCTTTACTCATATGCTTATCATTTCAATATTAGTCCATTTCTTTTTAGTTTTTAATGAAGTCGTCAGTCCACAAGTAGATCATTTCAATATACTTCATACTTAAACACACTAATATAATACCAAGATCCACCACTATAATTTTCCTTACAAACAACGCCCAACTTAATTGTATGTAGTAACAACCAATTAGTTTCTCAGATGTGAATGTACATCAACCTCATTAGCCCAGTAGGTAAAAAATCTGATTGTTTTCCTAAGTAATTGTGCATCATGCTCAATAACCGAGACCTCTATTTCTATGTATCACTAACACTACATCATGAAAACCCGGTAGATCCACCACTAAAATATATCATACCCATCGGAACGATCGTACCTAGATAGTCTGCACGTTCTTACCCATTACATAACTGTCATACATTACCAAAGCATTTCAGTCTCCAGCCAAAAAATGATATGCACCTTTTCGTAGGCTAGGTCAATAACAGAAGCAACACAACCCATAACCATAACCAAGTAAACCCAAATACCACAATAGTAAACTTATAATAACCCTTCATGATATACACCCACTCTATAAAATCGTCGTAGAATTTTTGATCTCGATTGGTGCAACTTTATTCTCATCATATACTACACAACTCATTCTTTTATAGCGAACTTCACATACTGTAGTCTCCAAATTCAAAGTGCTTACAAAATAGTCATTCCCCTAATTATACCATTCTCAACTGTCGAACCACTTCAAACAACGAGTTGGCCACACAAGTACCATTTTCGATATTGAACCACTAACCAAAAATATAATACGTTCATATAATCCTCCAGACCATTGTTCCTCTTTCCATACTATATTCTCAAAGTGCATTAATGAACCACAACCTTACTACCTCTTTTCGAATCGCACTACCTTACAAGTCTGACTACACATGCTTTTCATAATCCTATCACTTCAGCCTCAAAATCATAATTAAAACCAAAATCACATAATGACATCTCAACTTCAGACACGCAAAATCAAGCACAAGTCATCACTATAAGTGAGAGAACAAAGTGAAGCAATAGGAATTAGTTGGATCAAGGACGCACTATAGAGAATTAAAAAGTGAAGATTTTTCCTACCAATCTTTATAGCTCCAAAAATAAGACTTGGCTTGTACACACGTGAGACCTATGAACTTAGGGCTCTGATGATATTTTATTAGGATCCAAAACTGAGTTTGATGGTACTTGTCCTATCCCACGAGGACAAGCTAGCCTAAACCCAACAATTTTAAGAAATAATGCAGAAGTTTTAAATAAACTAGAATAACCCCCAACATCTGGCTATCGTGTGCACAAGCCTCTAATAAATATGAAATAAAAGAAATATATAAGTCTCAAATGTCTTTGTATCTCAAATTGAACAATTCATAAATATAAAAAGACAAGAAAGATCGTCGGGTATCAATCAACTATCTCTCAAAGTCACCTTGAAGCCTCGGAGGATAAGGAATACTCAAACTCACTGTCCGGATTCAGAACCTACACAAGTATAGAAGCAAGGTGTGAGTACCAAATAACACGGTACTCAACAAGTAAACTAACAAAACTAGGCTAATCTAATAGAACTCGGGAACTCTTTTCATCCCAATCAAATCTCCATAATTACAACCTGCATAAAAAATCAGCTCAACCTAAATTTCACAATATACAATGCCAATAGGTTCCACAATCACAGTTAAGTCATCACAAGATAGAAATCACAAGTATCATAAGAATAAAATACAAAGTCTATAGTCCACAAATAAGTATGCAAGGATGCTCATACATAATGAGTAATCGAGCATCAGTCACATTCTTCGGAAATGACCTCATCAGTACACTCTCATCAAAAATAAGCTTGGCATCACACTCTCAATGGAAATGATCTCGGCAATATACTTTTTCTTGTAATGACGTCACACTCTCGCTAGAAAATACCTCAGCATCACACTCTCACCGAAAATGACCTCGGCATCACACTTTTACCAAAAAGGACCTCGACAATACTATCACACTGGAAAAGACCACGATAAGACAATCTCATCGAAAAAGACCTCGACATCACAACATGTCCATCTTATCACAGTGTTCAAGGACAAAATTCAATGGGCATGTTCATTCAATAATGAAGAATGACAAGTCCAACAAGTTAACAATCACAATGATACTATCAACGCATTACATCAAATACACATTCATATCAAAATCAAGGCATTTCACACTATCACATCACAAAATTAGCACACATTTTCTTATTTTTAACCCCATCTTTTAACTTTGATTAATGTATGTAAGAAACAACCCATAATTTTTTTCCACTACTCCCTAACACACACAAAAAAGGAAATTTGGGAGTTCTACAAGATTTAACAAAATTTTAAAAGTTCACTTTCCTCAATTTATCGAATAATCACTTCAAAATTTGAGCCTTTTGTAACGCTTTCGAACGATCAAAATCTAGTCAAATACATAATCTTCATAAGCATAAGAATCAATGACACCCATATTGTTATATTTATTTTCGGCTCAAAAATTGGGTCAAAATGTCATTCTGAGTCATTGAAGCAAAATCTGAATTTTTTTTCCAGATTATATTCACCCATAATAAAACAAACTAAACATTAAATTTTAGCAAAAATGGGTCGTTATTCGACCTCAAAATCAGGATTTTATGCTAAGAAAGGGCCATATTTTCTTATTTCAGTATTATGTCCCCACGAATCTACCCTAAAAGTATGTTCATAATCACATAAAAGTTTAATGAAAATGATGAGAATAATTACCTTGACTCTTTAGAATGAAAATTCTTATTTTTCTCTTCTCCTTTCTTTTTCTTTTTCCCCTTTCTTTTCTTTTCTTCCTCCATATTTTTTTCCCTCATCTCGTTTCTGCGTCTCATTCTGTCTCAGGTTTGGTGACTCTTTTTTTCTTTTCTTTTCTTTTTTGAATCATTTGCCCCACTTTATTTTTCTTTTTTTTTATTATTTTTTTCTTTAAAAAATAACTTAATATCTACTTCTTCTTTTTTCATCATTATTAGAAACAAAATAGTCCTTTCATTAATTTAAAAATCATGCCACTCATTCTCACAAGTCAGAAATTATTTTAAAAACTAATCGTTAAAATAGAAAAATTAATAAAATTCACAAAACAGCTATAAGAGTCGTTACATCTTCTTAGTGGCAATGAAATATTGACTTTGTTAATAAAAATATACAATTTAGTAATTTGAGTTTTGATATATGTGATGGTGTTTGATTGTACACAAAATTTAAGATTTTTTTGAATATTATTTAATTAAACAATTGTCATAGACATTCCTATTGATATAATATCATGATCCGATTTCTCAGGTTATGATAACACCTAATACAACTCACCAATAGGTAAGCCTAAACCATAGCCCAGACATAGAGGCAGTGGGCTATCAAACGAAAGATAACCAAAAGAACTAGAAGAAAATGATAACGAGAAGAAAGAGGAATAACAAGGTATCTATATACAACACAAAAAACCACTCCCAAGACCTAGCATCATCTAGTAATCAAGCCTCTAATCAAAGTAAGAGTATAAGACTTTTATAGATACAACTGCAAGTATAGTCTGTCTTCAGAAGCAAAGTAAAGACCAGTCCTAGTCAAAAGTAGATTGAAATCGGCAATTCCGAATGCCAGGAGCTCACTCAATCTCCGAAACTAAGCTGCTCTGCACGAACTCCAAATCAATGACAATAAATTGTATTATGATTTACAGGGTACAGAAGAGTAGTATGAGTACCAAACAAATGGTACTCAGTACACATAGGCCGACTAAGCTCCACAGATAAAGAAAGTATAAATAACATATAAATGAGGTAAGCACAACACAAGTAACCATACCAGAGATATAAGATGATAGACAAGAAATATGAATGAAGTAATAGAGTACATGGATAAAAGTAACCGAGTCAAGGAGAGTATCTGGAAGTGCAAGTCCAACAACCTACTCGTAATAGAGAAGTACTACAAGAATCAACTAAACAAGGACATATCATCGATGAACACCACTAAGAAACATAAAAGCCTAGAAACTAATCCAACTCAACCTAACAGCGAGTACCAAGAACAAGTCAATAATAAGCCACACGACTAATCAACTAGCAAGCAACACAAGGTAAACACAGTTATAATAAGAGAATAACCAATAGGACGCTCATATCTTCGGAAGGTACAATCACACAAACATAACCCCCAGCCCCCATAAAATTGATGGTCCCCCGGCCCCCATAAAATTAGTGGTACCAAACAACAACCAATTATATTGGTGATAGGCGATGCATATAAATGGACTTTTGTAGTAAAACCATAGTATCATCTATATCCATTAGTAACTAGTGTCACCTGTAACCAGGGCATTTAACCCAAAGCGTATAAACCCACCCCAACCTATGGCCTACCAGGTAGGACCCATGTAGCTCTCTTATCCAGTAATGTGGTACTCTCGGCCAGAAGGGCCCATAGGGACACGGGTAGTACATATACACTACCTGGGCCTAAACCAGATTTTATATCAAGTTATCTCAATTGTGGTATCGAAGGAATTAGTAGCCAAATCAAATAGGAGAGAGCAATGATGCGTCGGGTAGCCAAATCAAGTAGGAAACAATGGTGATGTGCCGGCTAATCAAGTAAAAGTTGAGTACATCCTAGATGCCTCTAGTTTCTCAAAATTAGTTTATGAAAAGGAACACATCCTTGACACCTCGTATACTTCAAAAATCAGTATACCAAAGTAGTTAGGTGGTACGACTCTTGTTAAACCTAATTTAAAAGAGTAATAGTGTAAAAATATGGTTTCTCAAAAATAAGAGTGAAATCCAATGTATGCACATAGATCGTACGACAAGACATGTGGAAATGCTCAACTAATGCAATGTAGGACATCACCAACATCCAAACAAGACATACACATTCAGAAATACAATACCAATCCTATCAAGCTACCAAGGTGGAGGGAACTAACCTAGGATCCAACTGATCCTCTAAAATGGCATCGGTCCTAACTATATAATAATAGCCCAAAAGAAGCATAACATTCCCAATAAAGTATAACAGTCCTACTGCTAATCGACAAGTAAAGGCATCAAGAAGAGCTCCAGAATTATTAAGGGAAGACAAATAGCTCAAGGGTCGACTCCCTACTCTGAACATATCATTCCAGCCTACAACAAAGCATAACTAAGCCAAACCTATTGCTACGACGAGCCACGAAAGTCTCAGGCACAAGCACAAGGCAGACCATCCAAGATAAGCCCAACTGGAAGCTACGCCTAGCTATAAGGGCAACAAAGCATATGATAAAGTATATAAGGCTCAACCCTAGTCTAAGGCCATCAATATCAATCCTAAAAAGGATAATAATGCTAAGTCAATACCGCAAACAAGGTCCATAGCAAAAACTAAGGATTTTACGAGACTACTGCACTCTAAGGCTCAATCAGGAATCAAGAAAATGGAATGGAAGGAGGCAAAATCTATACTCATCAAGTACCAACCTAAATCACATGTAATTTATACTATACAATATCTAATAAAGCTCAGTTAAAGTGGAAGACCATAGCCTTCCTCGAAGTCGATCACGTACACTCTGAATCCACCAATTTGAAGCTTTTCACCTCTGAATCACCTTCAATTGCTTCCACACTAAAAAAATATTGATCAACACATCAATACATACGTTTTGACATCAAAATCGCATTAATAGGAGATGGACCCAAAATTGGGTCTAAAATGGAATTGTAGAATTTGTAATGGGAATCCCCAAATCGATTCTGTGAAAAGGTTTATTTGAGCTTACTGAACTTGTGTCATAAAATGGGATACAATTCAATTCTCGAAAATGAAGAAATTAGCCCATGTAATTAATTAGTCATTAAAGCTTTAAAAGGAGAGAGGGAAGCAGTTAAAACTCAAAAACAATACCTCAAACAGAGGTCCCCTGATAGTCCCAAAGCACTCCAATATGTAGCCACTTCAATTTTAAATAATCCAGCCTTTGAATCACCCAAACCAGAGCTAAAATGAGAGAGAAATTATGTTTTAAAAATGAGGATTGAATGCTAATTTTTGGAATTAAAATATCTAAAATTCTGGTTGCTAAAAGGTATATCTGGTCTAAAATCCCAATATCTGGTCGCTAAAAGCCCACACTAGATATCAATTTTTTCTATTTATTTTCAAAGTGTCCGAATGGACCATCTGGATTCATTTAGAACTCAATAAAAATAAATCAGATATGCTACTTCACTAAATTCAATATTCTAGACTCAATAAAATCATTGAATTTTTGAAAAAAGATTGTTATGACAGAAATACCCCTTCAGAATCCAATTTGGCCAAAAACTTAACTTTTTGCATAAACACCCAAAATAAAAAATATGACCTTGAGGCCACAACTAAAGGTCCTACTAGACCAAATTCAACATTTTGGAGCTAATGGTGCTAATAGAATTCTCATATATGGAGTGTCGTTTATCTTTGTTGCCCTCACTCACTTGGGTTCAATTCCATGCTCTGTTTCAAGAAAAATATTGCCCCGTACTTTGAAGGACAGAAAGAAGGATGATTTTATGGCCCTTGAGTAAGTAGGGTTATCAATGGCTACTTATGATGCAAAGTTTCATTTACTATCCAGGTACACACTCAGCTTGTCATTACTAAGGAGGAAAGGATCAGGTTATTTGTGAAGAAGTTAAACCCTGATGTGTAGGTACTTTTCGACTATATGACTTTGTCTGGCAAGAGTTTCAACGAAGTCACATACTTTGTTAAGAAGGTTGAAGGTGTGAGGAAAGATGGGCAAGCCAAAGCTTTGGCTAAGAAGCCCAAGAGTATAGGTAATTTGCAGGGATCATATTCTAGAGGGTTAGGCAGGACGGTGATTGTAGCCCAGCCAATTTGTTCAGCACTGTCCGCTTCTACTGGAAGCTTTTTAAGTACTCCACAGCAGCATCCGGCCCATGAGGGTCATGGAGCATCATTCCCAGGTAGTTGCTAATCCTTTGATCATGGTTGTTTTAATTATAGAGAGTCGAACTATATACGGAGGGAGTTCCCTCACCCCCGCGAGACAGTCTCAACACCCCATCAGGCTAGAGCAGTAGTCCCAATAATTGGAGAGAGCAATGGTAGAGGATGTCCACAGGTTAGGCGAAGAGGCAATTCGAGAGGCCGTGGGGGTCGAGGTAATGGTAGTGCAGGTCAAGGAGCAGTCCGGCCAGGAAGGAAGGTAGCCCGTCAGGATGATCGGTCTCAATTTTATGCATTTTTGGGTAAGACAAAGGTAGAGGCGTCTGACACAGTTATCACAAGTACTATTTTTGTCTATGATCGGGTGGCTACTATTTTGTTTGATCCTAGTTCTACTTATTCTTATGTGTCTGTGAAATATGCACTGGGTTTTGATGTACTGTGTGATATATTGGATACCCCTTTTCATGTTTCTATCCCTGTTGGAGAGTTAGTCATAACCACCCATATGCATCGTGCTTGTTCTGTTGTGTTTATGGAATACAAGACTTGGGTTGACCTAGTGATTTTAGATATAAAAGATTTTGATGTGATCTTAGGCATGACTTGGTTGTCCTCCTATTTTTCTATAATTAATTGCAATGCAAAAATTATGGCTCTAGAGATCCCAGAGATGGAAAGGTTAGAGTGGAAAGGGGTGTACAAGCCTAATCCAGCTAAGGTCATATCCTTTCTCCAGGCTAGAAAAAAGGTAGGGCAGGGTTGTTTGGCATATTTGGCCCATATCCCAGATGTGGATGTAAAGTCTCCTAATATTGTGTCTATCCCAATGGTGTGTGAATTTTTGGAAGTTTTTCCATCAGATTTTCCTGGTATGCCTCCTGACCGAGATATAGATTTCTGTCCAATTTTCATCCTTCCCAACCGTATGGCTCCAAAAGAATTGAGAGAGCTTAAGGCTCAGATTCAGGAGCTTCTTGACAAGAGGTTCATTTTTCCTAGTGCTTCCCTTTGGGGTGCTCCAAAGTTGTTTTTCAAGAAAAAAGATGATAGTATGAGAATGCGCATTGACTACCGATAAGTGAATAAGGTCACTATTAGAAATAAATACCATTTGTCTTGTATTAATTACCTTTTTGACTAGTTGTAAGATGTTTCAGTCTTCACAAAGATTGTTCTCAGGTTTAGGTATCATTAGCTAAAAATTAGGCCGGAAGATATATCTAAAATAGTTTTTAGGACCAGGTATGGGCACTATGAATTTTTAGTAATGTCCTTTGGGTTGACCAATGCACCTGCAACCTTTATGAGTTTGATGAATGCGGTGTTCAAACCATTCTTAGATTCGTTCGTGATAGTATTTATAGATGATATATTGATATATTCAAAGAGTGAATAGGAATATGCAAATCATCTTCGAATTGTGTTCAGTGTTTTGGGAAGACAAAGGTTGTATGCAAAATTTGTCTAAGTGTGAATTTTGGGTGCCTTCAGTTGCCTTTTAAGGCCATGTTGTTTCAAAAGAAGGGGTAATGGTGGACCCACAAAAAATTAAGGCAGTTAAGAATTGGGCGGTTTGTGAAAAACTTTTCTTCCGTTGCTACTCATTTGACCAAGTTGACTAAAAAGGAAGTTTCATTCGAGTGGACTAACAAGTGAGAAGAGAGCTTCCAAAAGCTCAAGACACTTCTGACCACAACACCAATTCTAACTCTGTCGGTCGATGGTAAAAACTTCATTATTTATTGAGATGCTTCACTTTCTGGTTTGGGTGTTGTGTTGATGTAGGATAAAAATGTTGTAGCATATGCTTCGTGATAATTGAAGGTACATAAGAGGAACTACCTAATTCATGACTTGGAGTTGACAGCAGTAGTGTTTGCCCTAAAAATTTAGAGATATTATTTTTGAAATGTCAAGTGTAAGGTGTTTACAGATCACCGTAACTTACAATATATGTTCACCCAGAAGGACTTGAATTTGAGACAGTGGAGGTGAATGAAGTTACTTAAAGACTATGATGTCACTATCCAGTACTATTCAAGTAAGGCTAATATGGTAGCAGACGCATTAAGCAAGAAATCGGTGAGCATGGGTAGTTTAGCTTGTTTGGGAGCTCTTAAGAGGACTTTGGTTAGAGAGATACAGGCCTTGGAGGCCAAGTTCATGAGGCCGGGCATCTCAGAGAAAGGTGGGATAATGGTCGGAGTTGATCTAAGGCCCAGTTTTATATAAGAGATTAAGACCAAGCACTTTGAGGATGTAAACTTAAATGAAATCAGAGGAAAAGTGTTGATTGGAAAGGCTCAAGACTCAAAACTTGATGCAAGTAGGGTGCTTCACTTCAAGGAAAGGATTTGTGCTCCTCGGGTAAATGAGATAATTCAGAAGATCCTATTTGAATCTTATGGTTCATGATACTCTATTCACCCGGGAGTGACTGAGATGTATCAAGACTTGAAGTGGTTATATTGGTGGTATGGTATGAAGAAAGATATAGCTAAATATATAGAAAAATGTCAGAACTACCAACAGGTGAAATATGAGAACCAAAGACCTGCAGGTTTGCTTCAAAGGATGCCCAATCTTGAATGGAAGTGGGAGAGAATGGCCATGGATTTTGTGGTGGGACTTTCCAAGAATTTAGGAAAGAATGATTTTATTTGGGTAGCGGTTGATAGGTTAACAAAGTCAACACACTTCATTCCGGTTAGAGTGGACTACAATGCACAATAGCTGGCCAGGATTTATGTGAAGGAGATAGTAAGGCTGCACGGGGTGCCCCTTTCTATCATTTTGGACCATGGTACACAGTTCACTTCAAAATTTTAGGGTAATTTGCATGAAGATTTGAGTACTCAACTCACTTTCAGTACAATTTTTCATCCACAGACAGACCGGCAGTCTAAAAGGACTATCTAAGTGCTGGAAGTTATGTTGAGGGCATGTGTGATAGACTTTGGGGGACATTGGGACAAGTTTGTGCCCTTGGTGAGTTCTCCTACAACAATAGCTATCACTCAAGTATTGATATAGCACAATTCAAAGCCCTGTATGAGAGGGGATGTAGGTCTCCCAAAGGGTGGTTTGAAGATGGGGAAGTGGAGTCATTGGGGTTGACTCAGTGAGGGACACTCATGATTAGGTAAGTAGTATCCAAGCTAAGTTTCTAGCGTCTCAAAGTCATCAGAAATAGTATGCTGACCGAAAAGTGAGGGATATGACATTCGATGCTGGTGAGCAAGTGCTTCTAAAAGTGTCACCTATTAAAGGGGTGATGAGATTTGGCAATAAGGGCAAACTCAGTCCTCGCTATATTGGCCCTTTTGAAATTCTTGACTGTATAGGACCAGTGGCGTATAGATTATCTTTACCATCTAGCTTATCTGGGTATATCCTGTATTTCACATGTCTATGTTGAAAATGTATCATGGGGATAGAGACTATATTATTAAATAGGACTCGGTATTATTAGACTAGGAACTTCGATATGAGGAAGAGCCAATTGCAATTCTTCATCACGACGTCTGGAAATTGAGGACTAAGGAGATCAATATGGTTAAAGTGAAATGGAAACCTCGTTTGGTAGAGGAAGCTACTTGGGAGACTGAGAAAGACATGCGAGACAAGTATCCTCAACTTTTGGATGAAACAGGTACTACTCTATCTTTACTTTATTTTCCCTAATTAGTCCCTCGGGGATGAATGATGGGTAAATTGGTATCTATTATAACAACCTCTTCCCATCCTTAAGAATAGGACAATGGAGAAGGATTTTGGGCCAGAAAACTTCAGGTAGTAACTTTGGAAAATTTGATCCTAGGCCAACTTGGATGAATTCTGAGTCAGGTGAAGTCTAGAGTGAACACATGAATGATGGAAGGTCAAATTTATAATTTGATTGGATAGGCTGGTATCCAAGACAATATGGAGTATTTACGGCTTCGCAGAATAGCGTTTGAGTGAGTAAAACTCTCAGAATGGAATTTGGCGTAAAGGGTATAATTTTAAGGCGTCTTTGAAAGGGGTGCGTTGAGAAATGGGGTCTTGGAGCACAAACTCCGAGCTCAATATTTTTGCATATCTCGTCAGAGTGGGATCTATCCTGCTAGAATGGGACAATCACGACCTAAATCATGAAAAAGACCAGAAATGGTCTTTTCTGCGACAATCAGTTTCAAAAACCCCAAGAGGCGACCTAGGGAGATTTCCATTGATTTTCCAAGTATTTTCACGCTTAAGGTAAGGTTTTTACTCCCTAGATTTATACTTTGATTCTTAGAAACTAGAAGTATGGGAGATAATCATTGTGGGAGGTTTGAACTAAAAATCTATGGTGGAAAATAGCCTTAGGATAAGGTTAGGATCATGGATTTGGCCTAGGGAGTAAAATTGTGTTATATTTACTGAAAGTTAGGCCATTTTATTGATCCTTGGTATGTATTTAATATTTTTTAGACCAAGAATGAGAAGAACAAACCTGGAAAAGGAAAGCTCTTGCATTGAAAGGTTGTGAAAGCTTGAATTTAAGGTAGGTGATGATCTAGTTTCCCGTATGTGTTTCATATACTTGTTAAATTTCTTCATGATATGCATGTGTGTATATGAATAGGGAAACATGCTAGATTATATGTGAAATTATCACTTGCTGGCCTGTTATTGTGATGAACTTGTTTTGGGTGGTATAAATATTGTAAACATTCAATGTTTTATGATTTTGATATATTTGGATTGGGTGTCACGTTCTGACACATAATTTAGATCGGGTGTTACGTTCTGACACATACTTGGATCGGATGTCACATTTCGACATAAAGTTGATTGTTGTAGGTCCCTTGAGAGGACTCTTGTGTGAAATTATAGCATGTGGAAGACATTGAGTTGTGATATTGATATATTGTTGACTTATTCTATATATGTAAATGCCTATTGTATTGAATTTACTTGTCTATGATCTGCTTACTAGCTAACCGCATGATCTTATCAGTACACCATTATTTTTGTGTACTGATACTACTCTTTCTTTATCTATTTATTGAGTACAAGGCATATTCAGCCGACTGCGGAGAGACCTCATTTAGAAGATTAAGCTTTTTCGAGTTCAAGAGTGAGTTGTTTGTTTCAAGCTGCGATGGATTCTTCCATCTTCTAGTCCCCTTTTCCAAGACTAAGACTTTAGACACTGTTTTATTATTATGTTTTCTTGTGGGAGTGTTTCCCTTTCCTTTTCAGACATTGTTAGAGTTTTGGTATGGAACACTTTCAGTTTTCTAGGGTGTTTCCGCATTTCTGGATATTTGATCTTTTTGGTGAGTTTATGGGGACTCAGTCATGATTCTAGTTTATATCCTGCTTCCTCATATCTAAGCTTGTGTACATATTTTGATTTTTATTGTTAGGCTGTTAGAATGGTTCTCCCACCGGAGAGTTAGAGTGGGTGCCAATCACTGTGGGTTGGGGTTATGACATTTATCATCTAGTTTTAGAGTGTTGACTTTTACTTTTATTTGATTTGAGATAGCCATGAACCTGTCATTGGCACCACTCAGACAGTTGATAGAGGCTTCATAGACTAGATTGTTGACTTGTTGATTTGAGATTATCTTTTAGCTAGTTTGTTGGTTGAATTAGGCAGATTGTTGGCCTTTGGCCATATTCTATAATTAGTTATTTGATGATCTTGATGAGTTAAGTATTCCGCTGATTTAGAGTTGATTGAATGATTGTGTGAATAGGCCAAGTGGTTTTCTAGGGGTCTAGCAATAGTCTCTGAGTGCTGTTCACGCCTAGAGTACCCTCATGAGACATGACAAAAAGGTCATTTTAGACCAAACTCGGCATTCCAGAACTAACCGCATTAACGAAATTTTAATCCAAGGACGTTTACCAAGAATGTTGACCAAAGTCAAACTTTAGCCAAAACTTCAAAGTTGAAACACCTAATGGCACATACTCGCATCGAAAGCCTCGGGATTCGAGCTGACCATGCCACTAGCCTAAAATGATTATTTTGGAACTAATGGAACAGTCAAAATTCCAATTTGAAGTTGTTTTCCTAGAGTTTTGACCGAATTCAAACGTTGAAACTCCGAAAGCTCCAAAACACGAACACGGGTATAAAATCCAAACGAACGACCAGGCGACCGAACTGCCAATGCTAGCAAGTCATAAATGAATTGGGGTCGCTACAGAAAATCTCTAAACGCTGAAAAGATCAAAAAATAAAGAAAATGACATGGAGGGTCATTACATATAAATATATCATTAAAGATTAAAATAGAAAGTATAAAGTTAAATTATATCTAAATATAAGAATGTATCATTGTTTTCTACAATATACTAGGAAAAAAGTATAATGTAAAATAGATCAATGGAACATTATTTTAGAATTCCAGAATCTATGTTAAGGTATTTAAGTAATAAATTTTGAATCAAATGTTTTGATGCTAACATTAAACCAAGAAATATATTAAACTAGTAAATTTGTCCGCACTTCGTGCGGTTATAAAAGACGATAAGATGTCGATAATTTTATTAAATATAAAATAGATAGAAGAGGTATATATAATTGATCGATAGAGGAAAATATTTGGTTAGTAGTTAGATGACTCCCAACAAAGTCATCAGTTACTATTTTTAACCAAAATAAATTATAAACTTACGACAATAAAAAAAATTCATATAAAATTATAAATAAAGAGAAAATTTAGAGACAACATACAAAAATTAAATAAATAATGCAGCATCGTTCTATAACATTAATCAATAAAAATCAGAAAGAAAAACATAAGAAATCAATGCATAATTTTTTGAGCTTTTGTCAACATCTATACCCACAAGCCGATCACTATTTAATATCCTTGCAACATCATTCTACAACCTTAGTCATTAAAACTAGAAGACAAAATACAAAATCAATGCATAATTTTTCGAGCTCTTGTCAATATCCTTTATTTTATAATTCAAGTCAAACTAAAACATGAATAAAATAAGTATGTACCGAAAACATAAAAAAATTAAAAGACTAATGTGATAATTTCTACAAAGTCTTACAGTATATCTACTTATAGGACTACAATATTGAATACCAAATAATATCATGAATATGACTATTAATTGTTAAGGAGCTATGATAATAAAAAGTCATTGCTGAAATAATGAAAATAAAGACCATTAACTTTTACATTAAAATAAAAATTTAAAAATAATTTTTTTTATCTTCTTATCATTGCATATTTAATATAATTAAAAGATTAAAATGAATGATACTTTTAATGTTTTTAATATAGCACATAAATAAAAAAATTGAGAAATGTCCAAAAAATATTATAATTATATTTCTTGCAATATATAATAACCTGGGATCAATAAATACTTTTAAATATGATATAAATATGGAAAATAGGAAAAAGACTAACAAAAAAGGGGGAGAGAGAAGATAATTATATTTTTTGGATAAAAAAATGATACATCACATCTTTTATCCCTAAAATTATATATTTTTGTAGCAATACAATCCTCATAAAAGAAATCTATATGAATTTTCATAAACCACATTACATCTTCTAAGGCTCCCATTGAAATATTTACAGTAATACAACACTAATAAAAACAAAAAAATTATTTAATCACAAATCTACAGACCTGGCTTGTTGATGAAAGTTTTCTAAAGAAATTAATAAAGAAATAGTGTTTCAGTGATAAAGTGTCTTATCATGATCGATTATGGGCTTCACTTTTTATGTGCCCTGCAAAAGAAACAATATGTGCAAAGTTAAACCAACAACAAAAAAAAATATCAATCAGGATCTGAAGCTGTACAATTACCTTGGATCTGTTGAATTATTGTAGTGCCTCAGTTAAAACCAATCTTTTTGAGACAGATGAAAAACCAACTTACTCAGAAATGAAATCATTTTTGCCAATCCAAACTTGAAATTTCATCCTAATTTCACTTTGTCAGATAAAAAATTCATGAGTCTTGATGATATGAGATACCTAAAACTCAATAAAAATATACAATGAATATAATCAAATAAGTAAAAAAAAATTAAGATTTTAACTTACTTGGATTGGATAAAATAAGTAAAATGGGAAAGAAAGGGAGCAATTTAAAGAAAAGATATGAATGACATTAATGGGGGAGAATAAGGGGAGGAAAAAAATCAACGTAAAAGAAGGAATTGAAGGTTTTAGAAAAGAATAAGAATAACATTAATATTCAACCATATTTATGGTAAAATATTTAATGGTCATTACATAATTTAACGAAATTCAATAAATGTGGTAGAGTATTATTATTCCTTTAATTATAAAATAAGTGGTAAATAGAGGAAAATGTCAAAAAAATGATATAAAAGATAAATATGAATCCTGACTTTAGAAGCATGCCACATCAGCAGCCCCATGTTTCTCCTTTATATAGAGAGCGAACTCAGAACAAA
Organism: Solanum dulcamara; assembly: GCF_947179165.1. Classification (NCBI taxonomy): domain Eukaryota; kingdom Viridiplantae; phylum Streptophyta; class Magnoliopsida; order Solanales; family Solanaceae; genus Solanum; species Solanum dulcamara. Next base: position 35,735,302 of record NC_077243.1, on the reverse strand, counting down.
TTAGTATTTATTACTCTTTCAATTTATATGTCTTTGTACCTTTTGTAAGACTATAATAGTTACATTCATCTTTAATTTAAAATTATACTTTCTTTTGTTTTAATTTATGTGGCATAATTTGAATTTCGAGCGTTAAATAACTGAATTTTGATCATGAATTAGGACATAGAATTTTTATATTTTTTGAAATAAAATTTATATATTTGAAAATTATGTAAAAAGTACCATAAGTCGTCATAATAATTGACAATTAAAAATATTTAAAAGATAGTATATGAAAAAATTCGATTAAAAATAGAATTTTTTGAATATTGAAATTCGAAAGATGTCACATAAATTGAATTGAGAAAGTAATATTCAGTCTTCCTTATTATTCTTAAACTCTGTATAATCAAAACTAAAATGAAACAAATGTCACGTAGTACTATAAATAATGTATTGTTTACAAGCATCCGTACAATTTAACACACACACAATACATAGATGAGTATATGAAAGGGAGGTATGATTAATTCAATGAACAAAGACAAATTAATAATAGAGAAAAGGTCGGTAATTAATAAAAGTAAAATCAAAATCCTGGTGGTGAAGATTGATTAGCATCATCACCATTATGTGGAGGATGTACTGCATAGTAGGTTTGGACAATATTTAAGCAGAGGAGGAAACGATGTAATGACCCTGAAGGTTATTTTTGAAAACTTTTCGTAAAAAGATCATTTTATCTCTCTCGGTAGTTTCCTCAAGTCATATTTGATTGATATCTGATGTCGGTTTCGTAGTTTTCTTGAAAAGTTGAAATTTTTGGTAAACTTTGAGTTTTAGAGGTTTAGAATTATTCAAAAGTGATATTTGAGGTCATTCGGAGTTTCGAGTCTCGGAACAGAATTCTGTCGATTCTATTATTTTCGAAACATTGAAATTGGTCTAGGAGAGTTAACGGAACCAGATTTGGGGTCATATTGTGGATTTGAAATGTTGAGTTGGAAATAGTTGAGTTTTTTACCATAGGGTTGACTTTGGTCAACATTTGAGGATCGAATGCTCGGAATTGAATTCCGACAACTCCGTTGGATTTGGAGGGTGATTTTAGGCCTAGGGAGAGTTCCAGTGTATCTTTCAGAAGCTCCGAGGGCGTTTTGGTCATTTGAGTCATAATATTAGTTTAGTTGTGACTTTTTAATTTTCGAGTCAAGGAAGCCTCGAAATCGAATTTTGATGGTTCCATTGAGTCCGGAACATCTATTTTAGTAGGATTGCATATATGGTTTGTCTATACGGGATTCCGAACGAATCCTGAGGGTCATTCGGAGACTTGGAGACTTAAGGAACATTGTTGTTATCTGGTGGCTGAGAGTCCTTCTCCGCGCTCGCGGAGACTTGCCCGCGTTCGTGGAAGGGACAAAGTTCCTTCTCCGCGTAAGCGGAGGCTTGGCCGCATTCGCGGAAGGACAGTTTTCCCTTCTCTGCGTTCGCAAAGCTTATGCCATGTTCGCGGAGGGATGTCTGGTTAGTCTCCGCATTCGCGGAGTTAGTGATTTGTATTCACGGAGAGTAAATTTGCCCTGAACAGTGTAAAATTGGAGTTTTGCCTATTTTCACCATATTTGGTGATTTTGGAGCTTGGGGAGGCGATTTTCAGAGGAGATTTCATGGGCAAACTTTGGGGTAAGTGATTCTAACCTCCAATCTTGATTATCCATTGATTATTTAAGATTTTTAGCATTGAAATTGAGGTTTTGAATTCGAGAAATTGGGGTTTTCAAGAACATGATATGGATATCGTTGATTTCGTATTTTGATTAGGAACTTAAATTTGTATAGATTGTGGTGAATTGGAGTGCATTCGAAAGGGAAAAACTCAATTGGAGTGACCGATCGCGTATTGGCTAAGGCAAGTAGACTCTTAAAACTCTATGAATCTCTTAAAATTCCCGAATATCCTGTTGTATATGTGTTGGGACGTAATGGAGATGACTTTATGGGTTTAATTTTGATATGAACTAATCCAAAATGAATCGACGAGGTTAATAAAAGATGATGTGTGATATTGTTGAGTATTAAATATTATATGTTGTAATCTAGATATCTATGTGTATTGGATGAAATACTTGATAGTCTAATTGTGATTGCAATTTGTCTGAATTGATTATTCCTCATTACTTGTGTGAGCATGTTGTTTGCATTGGCTCCGAAACACTGTGATGAAAGGTATATGATTATGAGACCGAGGTCATTTCCCGTCAGAGTTGTGATATGGCCAAGGTCATTTCCAGTGAGAGATTGATAGGCCGAGGTCATTTTCGATGGGATTATATTGACGAGGTCATTTTCGGGCGGGATTACATTGTCGAGGTCATTTTTGATAAGGTTGTGGGACCGAGGTCATTTGCGGTCAGAGATTATGAGATCAAGGTCATTTCCGGTCAGAGATTATGAGACCGAGGTCATTTTTGGTCAGAGTTTACCATGCCGAGGTCTTTGCCGGCAATTGCACACATGCATAATCATTGAGTGTGCTTTACATATTCTGCATATCTGTGTTGACAATTTTATGCCTATTTGTGACTTGTGAGTAGTTGTACGATATATCTTGTGATATTGAGTTGTGATCTGAACCTTATTGAACTGTATAGTATGAACCGTTAAGTTAGGCTGATTTCTGTGCAGCTTGCAATCTGAAGGTTCGATTGGGTTGAAAAAAGGAGTTCGTTTATTCTATTAGATTTACTTAGTTTTTCTGGTTAGCTTGCTGGGTACCACGTTGTTTGGTACTCACCCTTGCTTCTACACTTGTGTAGGTTCTGAGTCTGGAATTTGATCAGCGTCTCTTTCTGATCATTCAAGGCTTCTAGAAGTTTGAGAGAGGTAACCATTGATATCCAGCGAACTGTCGAGCTTCTGTATTTTTATGCTTTACTCTGCTTGAGAGTTGAAGACATATTGAGACTTGTACTTTTATTTTAGTTTCGTTATTCTAGTGGCTTGTACATGTGAAAACCAATCTTTAGGGGTATTTAAGTTGAAAGACTTCCTCTTTTGTTTATTAATTACTTATTTAGACTGTTTCCGCTTTATTTATCAAAATATTGGGTTTTAGGCTGACTTATCCAGTGGGAAAGGACAAGTGTCATCACACCCGGAATCGGGTTGTGACAAAAGAGAAATACCAAAGCAATTATAGTCTAAAAAGGGCAGCCCGACGTACCAAAGCTCCCACTATGCGCAGGGCCTGACCACTAGTTATCCACATCTGGATTGGACTGTTATAATAATCTTCTAAACCTCTCTTGACTCTCAGGTAAGAAGAGCTATCATCTGCCTCATAAGTATTTAAAGATTTGTACACTTGCAACACATCATCGTCACTCCCTAAGCTGTTGATGATAATTTTGTTTCGTGGCAGTTCCTTCACATCTTCTATTGTAGCCACAAGTAATTTCATTAAATGAATGTAAGCAGTTACAGACTTCAGCCAAACTTCAATACTCCATCCGTCTCAATTTATATGATGGTATTTGTTTTAGCACAAAGTTCAAGAATTAAAAAAAAGATTTCTAAAACTTGAAATTTAGATGAAATGAAGAAAAATATTTTACTTATATCGAATTGGTATCAGAGTTCTACAATCTTAGTAGAGAATCAAAAGTTTCGGCTACTAGTAGGCAGCGCTAGCTAATGTGTCGCTCGCCTGGCCAATGCTGATGTTGACAAACATCGGATCGATGACGTACGCATGAAAAGGTTTCATGATGAGAAGAGCTGCCAAAAATATTATTGTACTTGTTTAAAAAGGTGCTAACAAATATGGCACAAGAAAAAAATTTATTCTCTTCAATTGTTAAACCACTTTCCTTTCAAACATTTTGTTGTTGGAACATTTTTATTCAACTCTAGTTGATGCTCTTTGTCATCAACATTCAATTTTATTGATTTTCACCCTTGATGTGACTTTGTTTCCTTTTAAAAATATAATTTTTAATTCTATCCTTAATATCACTGTCTTGTAGCTAAGGTATTATCATGGCATTTTAAAACCCCGTGGCTGGATAAACATTTTCATAAAAAATGAAAAGGAGGAAGAAATAATGAACCAAGCATTTATCTAGCGCAACTATAACAGTTTGGGGCAGGTACTGTGCTACATGGTCCAAATTTCAAGTTGAAAGGAAGTGGGAAGATCGAACATCCATGACTAGTTACTCTACTTGATCAATATACTTCGTTCACACATAAATAATAATCCTGAAAGCACTAGAAATGATATACATATAAAAACTTCTCAATTCTAAGCTATTGGAGTGTATGACTATCTCATCTAAAAATTTAAGATGCTAAAAGGAACATATTTTTAATTTAATTAGTTGTGTTATATCTCAGTTGCCCCCCTTACATTTATACCACCAAGAACAGGTTCATCACAATAACAGACCAGCAAGTAATCATTTCACACATAATCTAGCATGTTTCTCTATTCATATACACACATGCATATCATGAAGCAATTTAACAAGTATATGAAACACATACGGAAAACTAGATCATCACCTACCTCAAATTCAAGCTTTCACAACCTTTCAATGCAAGAGCTTTCCCTTTTCGGATTCGTTCTTCTCATTCTTGGTCTAGAAACATTAAATACATATCAAGAATTAATACAATTGCCTAACTATCAAGAAATATAACACAATTTCATTCTCTAGGCCAAACTCATCATCCTAACCTTAACCTAGGGCTATTTCCCACCATAGATTTTCAGTTCAAACTCTCCCCAATGATTATCACCCATACTTCTAGTTTCTAAGAATCAAAGTATGAATCTACGGAGTAAAAATCTTACCTTAAGCGTGGAAATCCGTGGAAAATCAATGGAAATCGCCCTAGGTCACCTCTTGGGGTTTTAGAAACTGATTGTTACAGAAAAGACCGTTTCTGGTCTTTTTCACGATTTAAGTCACGATTGTCCCGCTCTAGCGAGAATAATCCTGCTCTGACGGGATATGCCAAAATAGTGAGCTCGGAGTTTGTGCTCCAAGCCCTCATTTCTCAACGCACCCCTTCCAAAGACGCCTTAAATTTATACCTTTCACGCCAAATTCGATTCCAAGAGTTTTTACTCGCCCGAATGCGATTCCGCAAAGTCGTAAAAGCTCCGTATCGTCTTGGCTACCAGTCTGTCCAATGAAATTATAAATTTGACCTCCATCGTTCACATAATAACTCTAGACTTCACCTGACTCAGAATTCGTTCAAGTCTGGCCTAGGCTCAAATTTTCTAAAGTTACTATCCAAAATTTTCTGGCCTGAAATCCTTCTCCATTAGTCTATCCCTAACGACGAAAATAGGTCGTTACAAAAGTGGTGGACTGAGGTGAGAAAAATATTTATATATTTTTTATAATTTTTTTTGGCGGGAGATAGTAATATTTTTGTCTTAATTTTAACTAATTTTATTTTAATGTTTGTTAAGATGGAATATTTTGTCCATGTGGAGTACAATGTGATAAAAATTTTTAAATGAAAGAGAGAGTGTAGTACACACATCATGATGAGAATAGAATAAAAGAGAGAGAGATGTGTTTCTCAAACTAATAAGTGATAGTTTAGGTATGAAACTCACACTCCAATAGTTTAGTTATGAAACTCAAAAAAGAGAAATAGTTCAGGTGTGTTTTTGATATCTCTTAGATATATATATATATATATATGGTGTAATTCACCTATATCTAAGATACTAAGATACTGAATACACGTGAGAGTGGCAAGCGAGATGAAAGAGAGGCGAGGGAGGCGAGTGAGATTTATTAGTAAAATAATATATCCTAAGATAACTTATACAAGTGAGAACTGTTTTTTTTTTCAATCTATTCTCATCGCATTCCTCTTTCCTTATTGAGAAAATGAAGGTTCTTCCCAACTATAGCTCCGTGAATCACGTGGAAGATTTAATTAGCTCTTCATTATTAACGTTAACCTGATAATCAACAAAAGCTACATTCCTTTATCCCCATAATGCTAATTCTCATAACTTTATCTAATCTTTAGGGCCCGTTGGAAAATCACATGGTAATTGGATTTGATGTAATTGAGCGTAATTACATTGTTTGATTGGCTATGTAATTACTTAGTCAGCAAATAATTAGGTATAATGGTCAGGGGTAATTCCACTATTTAATTCATAAGGGAGGCTTGAATTGCTAGTAATTACATGGTGTGATTACAAGCTAATTACTTTTTTTTATTTTTACTATTTTAAATTCTTTTTTTATTATTACTCTAATGTTTTCTAAAAATATAATTTTTACTTTATATTATTTATATTTAATTTTCTTGTCATTCTCGACCTTTACTTCTTGCGATTCCATGCAATTTTTCGTATTATCTATTTTTTATGATTATTTTTATCATTAGCATGATTTTGTTAGTATTTTAATATTTAAGTTAAAGTAGAATTCATTATTAAATAATGTTATAGACTCACATTTTTCTTTTCTTTTAAATCATATTTATGTACATTATTATGAAATTTGACATAACAGTATTATGTTAAATTTTTGTATTGAATTTAGAATTTATGTTATCTTCAATTTCATTTGTTTTAGGAGTATTGACTCGCTATTTCACATTGCAAGTTAGTTTTTTTTAGCTAGACTTGATAGATTATCTTTTTTGTCAAATGTTTTAATAATTTTATGACATTATATTTATAATATTAATCTTTTTGTGAAACATGCATTTAATGATGTTCATAAAAATTTTGTACTTTCAGTTTTTATGATTAATTTAATTTAATACTCCTCGATATTTCACATTGCAAGCTATTTTTTTAGCTAGACTCGACATATTATGTTTTTGTCAAATATTTTAATACTTTTTTGACATTATACATATGATATTAATCTTTTTGTCAAATATACATTTCATCATGTTCATAGAAATTTTGTCCTTTTAATTTTTATGATTAATTTAAATAAAATATACTAATTTGAAAAATATAAATTAATAATTTTTTTAACATTAATTTAGAACATTTGTTTATTTATTAATATATTTTCAAAAAATAATATTATCTTAAATATTAAATTTAATATCATTTATAAAAGGCCCTAATTTGTCTAATGTAAATTTTTAATTTTCGATAATTAATTTTTATTTTTTAAAATTGAATATAATCTTATGATTATACTTGTGCAACCAAACAGTACACCCGTATTTTCAAAAACGTTTTCGAGGTGAGTCTCGGGGCGGGGCATAGCTCCATGTATATGTTCTTTGGAGTTCTAGGACGCAAATTAAAGGTGTAGATTCATAGAACGTAAGTCCTAGAATTTGGGATCATAAATCCCGAGCGTAAAAACGTAAGTCCTGGGCGTAATGACGTACACACAGGGCGTTAATTTTGTTTAGATCAGTTTTTTCTTTAAATTATATATTTTTAATATTGGTATAATGATATTTATATTTTATGCTATCATGTCTTTCAGGTTGCAGTGATTTTTTCTAAAGTTTATAAATGAACTCCCATAAAAAATGACATTGCTATAAATATTTTGGATAATCATGTCTGAAATTGATAGGATAGATCTTTCATAACACTATGTTCTTTAGACAACTTTATTCATTTTTTGTCATTACTCTTACACTTTTATCATTCGTCTTCTTTTTTAAAAATATATAAACAATAATCAATACAAATATTAGTAAATGTGAAGATGAATTATGATTTCATTTTAAAGATTATTTTGGCTATTATCATTTTTTGTATTGTTAGTTGTTACCTTTCTCAAATTAGAGTAGTAATTATACTATGTTTTTCTATATTATTGGTTATTAATACAACAACAACAACAACAACAACAACAACAACAACAACAACAACCTAGTGAAATCCCACAAAGTGGAGTCTCGGGAGGGTAAATTGTACGCAGACCTTACTCCTACCAAGGGAGGACGGCTGTTTCTGGGAGACCCTCGGCTCAATAAAGCATAAAAAGACGTTAGATAAGGCTAAGAAGTTAAGAGGTTAATAAGTTCAAAGCGATATAATAAGGCAAAATAACAGGGGCGCTACAAATAAAATAGAGTAATCAAAGTACGGAAAGTAATAGATAATAGCAGACATCAAAGAACAAGAAATTATAGTGTGCTAAAGCGTCTTCTAATATGATAGAATACCATGACTATGTATTAGTCTTCTACCCTAATGTGGGTCCTCCACACCCTCCTATCTAAGGTCATGTCCTCGGTCAGCTGCAGCTGCACCATGTCTTGTCTAATCACCTCTCCCCAATATTTCTTTGGCCTACCCCTACCTCTTCTGAAACCATCCACGGCCAACCTCTCACACCTCCGCACTGGGGCATCTGGGTCTCTCCTCTTCACATGCCCCAACCATCTCAGTCGCATTTCCCACATCATGTCTTCCACCGATGCCACTCCTACCTTGTCCCAAATAGCCTCGTTCCTAATTCTGTCGCTTCTGGTATTCCCACACATCCATCTCAACATTCTCATCTCAGAAACTTTTATCTTTTGAACGTGGGAGACCTTACCTGGCCAACACTCCGCCCCATATAACATAGCCGATCTAACCACAATTTTGTAGAACTTGCCCTTAAGTTGTGGTGGCACCCTCTTGTCATATAGAAGACCGGAAGCGAGCCTCTATTTCATCCACCCTGCCCCAATACGGTGTGTGACATCCTCGTCAATCTCCCTACTGTCTTGCATGATAGACCCAAGGTACTTGAAACTACTTTTCTTTTGGATGGCCTGGTCTCCAAGCGTAACTTCCGTGCCAACCTCCTGAGGTGTCTCACTAAACTTGCACTATAAGTACTCTGTCTTGGTCCTACTCAGCTTAAACCCTTTAGACTCCAAGGTATGTCTCTAATCCTTCAGCTTAGCATTAACTCCACTACGAGTCTCATCAATCAGGACTATGTCATCCGCAAAAAGCATACACCATGGCACCTCACCTTGAATTTGTCGCGTCAATCCATCTATCATCAAGGCAAATAAAAATGGACTAAGAGCTGATATTTGATGCAACCCCATCATAACTGAGATTCTCTGAGTCCCCTCCTACTGTCCTTACCCTGGTTTTGGCACCCTCATACATGTCCTAGATCACCCTAATGTACGCCACTGGTACATCTTTAGCCTCTAGACATCTCTACAGTGTCTTTCGTGGAACTTTATCGTAGGCCTTTTCTAGGTCAATGAATACCATATGCAAGTCCCTCTTCCTCTCCCTATACTACTCCACCAGTCTTCTCATAAGATGGATGGCTTCTGTAGTTGAGCGTCCTGGCATAAATACGAATTGTTTCTCTGAAATAGACATTCCTTTCCTCACCCTTATCTCCACCACTCTTTCCCACACTTTCATAGTATGGCTTAGAAGCTTGATACCTCTATAATTGTCGCAGCTCTGAATATCTCCCTTGTCCTTGTATAGGGGGAACATTATGCTCGACCTCCATTTTTCGGGCATCGTTGCCATCTTAAGGATGATATTAAATAGCCTAGTCAGCCACTCCAAATCTACCGAGCTCGCGCTCTTCCAAAATTCCACAGGAACCTCGTCATGCCCGATCGCTCCTCCCCAGCACATCCTATGAACAACACCCTTAACCTCATCAACCGTAATACTCCTGCAACACCCAAAATCAGGACGCCTCCCTGTATGTTCCAAATCTCCCAACACAATCTCTCTGTCCCCTTCTTCATTCAAGAGTTTATGGAAGTAGGAATACCATCTCTATTTAATGAGGGTCTCATCTACCAATACTTTTGTCACGACCCAACCCTAGGGCCTAGACGTGACATGGCGAATGAGGAACCCGAAAGTACCTCAAACAAGCCTCTTAGCATTCTTTTAGCCTTTCATAGGTAATGATGATAAATAGACAAGCGGAAATCATAATAATAAATCTTCAACTTACATATGTCCAACAATACCTCTAACTATTAGATTTAATGGGGCTAAGACAAGTTCCTAGCTCACCCTCAATCATAATAGAAGAAATGCCATAATAAAATATCTTAACATATCATAAGCTAGAAAGACAAAGGAGTATTGTTCCCGGAACATGGGAACTCACCAAAAGTAGTCTTCAATGGAATATCAACTAGCCACGTGGAGGAGAACGAGGAGGAGCACCGATCCCTACATGGTGATATCATGTAGGCAAAAGAGTATGCGTTAGTACTATGAATGTACTAAGTATGTAAGGATGCATGAACATTGAGAAAATATTATAACATTTATGTAATATGGAACATAATGTAATACATGCATAATAAATCATATGGATATCCTTTGAAACATTCATTTTGTGGGAAAATAACCATAACCGACATTTAAGACCATGCGAGCTATTACATGGAATCCAACATAACCCCCTACGTTGGCCGGGGAGACTACTTGCCAGGTAGAACTCTGTCAACTTCATTCACTTCTTTAACTTTAACTTTAAGGGCTATTTATGGATCCATTAGCCTAAGCCTACAAGGGCTCCTATGTTGGCACATAGTTAATGAGACAAGGGGTTGCTACTAGGATTCCCTTACCGAATCCCACCTCAATGCCTCATTCGGTGCTAAGTCAATCCCACGGAATAGTTTAATACTTTAAAATATTCATAGCATATAACTTGAGAATTCAAACATCATATTCGGTAGAATAGCTCATTAAAACATTTGGTAATTCAATTATGCAAGAATTGTCCTTATTGCATAAAGAATCCATCATTCATATCATTTCATCATTCTTTCATTTCATAAGACTCCCTTTTGATCAAAGATATTGCTTTCATAAACATTTATTTGGAGTCAAAGCTTTCAAGTCAAACTTTATTAAAAACATAGTAAAATTAGGTGGGTTCAAATCACTTCAACTTGCAAATATGTATGTAAATAAATATACTTAAATACTTTGAAATCCATTAATTAAAAATCATGCTTTTAAACACCCCACCATGAATTTCAAGAACCTTTAAATAGATAAATAAAAGAATTACTTGTAAACCATCAATTCATACATATGAAATTATGTTGCATCAAAATAGAGCAATAATCATTAGTTTAACCATGATTCATACTATTAAGTAAAATTAAGAATTAGCATAAGAAAATATTACTTGAAATCAAGATATTTAATTGAAAGAGTTTTTGGACTACATGGGTGGAAGAACCCATGGATAAACACCCACATAACTTAGAGTAAAGCTTAAAGAAAATAAACATAATTTATCATATAATCAAAATAATTTAGACATGAGAGTGGAAGGAATACTCTCATTGAAACCTTACATACCTGGAAACCGAAGCTTTAGTTGGTACCGGAAGACTTAATGAACACTCTTGAGTCCTAGCTTCTCTTCTTGCCGGAACGTTTTGTGTACTACCCGGAATATATGAATCACCGGAATAGTATTTCTTCACTACTAAGAACTAAAACTATATTTGAGAATGTGTATAGAGAGAAGATTTGCTTGAGAAAGCTTGATGAATAAAATGAGGAAATAAGGTGGGTATTTATAGGTGGGAAAGGTGACCTAACAATAAATAAAATAATTATAAATAAAAATCTGAAAATTTAGTGGAATATATTGATGTCATGGATGATGTTAAATGGAGGACAATTTATGTCATGAGTGATGTCAAATGTATCTAGATCTTTCTATGGTAGGTGAAATGAGTTATCTTTGACAGAATACTCTTTTTGGGAGCTGTGTTTGAATAAGATAAATTCCTTATTAGGATTTGGTGTCTTCATAAGAATTGTAGATATGGAAGTCTAGTTTCATATCGTTCAAGAATCAACCAATTTGGATAAACCTACAGTGAGATATGATTTTTCTTCTATAAACACTCATTTCCGTAACAGCATCCTACCCTACAAAGATTAATTTATTTGACCTACTTAACCTCCGAATCTTAAAATATGGTCTTCATAAAAGTTGTAGGTAATGATACTGTGGTTACTCAGAAATTTGAATCACTCAATTTGGATATTTCGATGAAAGGTTATGACCAAAATACAGATACTGTATCATGTTTAGGCAAAAATTGAAACATCGTATACAACGTTTTTAGGGGATATTACATTATCTCCCCCTTGGGAACATTCGTCCTCGAATGAGAAAAGACTTAGCTTGAGTAGAGTAGAGTATTAACAAACAACCTATCATTAATGCAACAGTATAATTTAAAATATTTGTTTAAAAAATATTTCATAATTTTGCAAGCATATGACAAGAAAAGTTGAGATGTAAGGATTTCAAGTAATTGAGCAAGGACAACTTAAAACCTTAGGTTTGGGTAGAGGGGAAAAGATGAGGGTATCTCTTAATCATATCCGCTTCTGCTTCCCATGTTGCACTTTCTATTTGTTGATTCCTCCAAAGGACTTTAACAGATGCAATTTCTTTGTTCCTCAATCTCTTAACTTGTCGGTCCAAAATTTCTACAGGAACTTCTTCATAGGTCAAGTTTTCTTCAATATTCACTATTGCCATAGGTACAATAAAACTAGAATCACCCACATGTTTTTTCAACATAGACACGTGAAACACCGGATGAACCATGGCCATTTCCAATGGTAATTTCAACTCATATGCAACCTTACCAACACGTCTCACGATTCTATAAGGCCCTACATATCTAGGGCTCAATTTCTCTTTCTTACCAAATCGAACCACACCTTTCATGGGTGAAACCTTCAGAGACACCCAATCATCCACATTAAACTCAAGATCCCTTCTTCTAGTGTCATAATAGGACTTTTGACGACTTTGAGCCGTCTTCAACCTTTCTCTAATGATCTTCACCTTTTCTAAAGCATCAAGTACCAAATCGGGGCCCAACAAGGTCATCTCACCTACTTCGTACCAACCTACTGGTGATCTACATCGTCTCCCATACAAAGCCTCAAACGGTGCCATCTCAATACTTGAGTGGTAACTATTATTATAGGCAAACTCGATGAGAGGTAGATAATCATCCCAATTCCCTTTAAACTCCAACACACAAGCCCTTAACATATCCTCTAGTGTTTGAATCGTCCTTTTAGCTTGCTCATCCGTTTGAGGATGGAATGCTGTGCTCAACTTTACCTTAGTACCGAGGCCTTTTTGAAATGATCTCCAGAAGTGAGAAGTGAATTGGGTACCACGATCCGAAATAATGGATAATGGCACACCATGCAACCTCACCAACTCCCGAATATACAACTTGGCATAGTCTTCGGCACTATAGGAAGTTTTAACCGGTAAGAAGTGAGCTGACTTAGTCATTCTATCAATAATTACCCAAATCGAGTCATGACATTTCCGGGTATGAGGCAAACCCACTACAAAATCCATATTCACATTTTCCCATTTCCAAGTTGGGATTTCAATGTCTTGGGCTAGGCCACCCGGTCTTTGATGTTCGGCCTTCACTTGTTGACAATTTGTACATTCGGACACAAACCTTGCTATGTCCTTCTTCATGCCACCCCACCAATACAACTCCTTTAAGTCTCGGTACATTTTTGTTGAACCGGGATGAATGGAGTATCTAGAATTATGAGCCTCCATCAAGATCAAACTCCTTAGGCCATCAACATCTGGAACACATATCCGACCTTGGTAGTATAGAACCCCATCTCCCCCTTGGGAAAAGACTTCTATCTTCTTTTCCTTTACCAACTTCTTTAACTCGATAAACTTTGGGTCAAGATCTTGCTTTGATTTAACATCCACCACGAAAGAGGATTCAGAACTATTTTGAACAACCATACCCCCATCATTAGTACTACCCAACTTCACCCCTAATCTAGCCAATCGGTGAACATCTTTCACCAACTCCCTCTTCCTTTCATCCACATGGGCCACACTCCCCATAGATATTCTACTAAGTGCATCAGCAACCACATTGGCTTTACCCGGATGATAGTGCACACTCATGTCATAGTCCTTAAGGAGTTCTAGCCACCTCCTTTGCCTTAGATTAAGGTCCTTTTGGGTAAACACATATTGAAGACTCTTATGATCAGTATAGACATCCACATGCACCCCATAGAGGTAATGCCTCCAAATCTTCAGAGCAAAAACAACAGCCACCAATTCAAGGTCATGGGTAGGGTAGTTGCGCTCATGCACCTTTAATTGCCTAGAAGCATAGGCTATTACCTTGCCTTTTTGCATTAAGACACAACCTAAACCAATCTTTGAAGCATCACAATAAACTACAAACCCTTCTAATCCTTCTGGGAGAGTCAAAATAGGAGCAGAGGTAAGTCGATCTTTTAAGGTCTGGAAACTCTTCTCACACTCATCTGTCCATATGAATTTGGATTTCTTTTGGGTCAATTTTGTCATAGGAAATGAGATGGAAGAAAAGCCTTTGACGAACCGTCTATAGTACCCGGCTAGACCTAAGAAGCTCCTAATGTCTGAAGGAGATAATGGTCTAGGCCAATTTTTGACTGCCTCTATTTTCTTAGGATCAACCTTGATTCCATCACCGGACACTACGCGACCAAGAAATGCTACCTCCTTTAACCAAAATTCACACTTACTAAATTTTGCAAATAATTGTTTATCCCTCAATGTTTGAAGCACAACTCTCAAGTGATTTTTATGTTCTTCCTCACCCCGAGAGTAAATTAAAATATCATCAATGAAGACTACTACAAAGGTATCAAGGTAAGGTTTGAACACCCTATTCATCAAGTCCATAAACACCGCCGATGCATTCGTCAACCCAAAACTCATCACCACAAACTCATAGTGACCATACCTTGTTCGGAAGGCTATTTTGGGAATGTCACACTCCCTTACCCGTAGTTGGTGGTAGCCGGACCGAAGGTCGATCTTGGAGAAGTAACTTGCCCCTTGTAATTGATCAAACAAGTCATCTATTCTAGGGAGTGGGTACTTGTTCTTAATGGTCATCTTATTTAATTGCCGATAGTCTATGCACATTCGAAGTGACCCATCCTTCTTTCTTACAAATAGAACGGGAGCACCCCATGGCGAAATACTTGGTCTTATGAACCCCTTCTCTAACAAGTCCTTTAATTGTTCCTTCAGCTCTTTCAATTCTGTTGGGGCCATGCGGTAAGGAGGAATAGAGATAGGTTGGGTATCGGGGAGGATATCAATACCAAAATCAACTTCTCTTTCGGGAGGGATACCGGGAAGGTCATCAGGAAAGACATCGGGGAATTCATTGACTATAGGAACTGACTCAAGAGAAGGACTTTTGGAGTTGACATCCCTAACCCTCACAATATGGTAAATACATCCCTTAGAAATCATTTTGCGAGCCTTAAGATAAGAAATAAACTGACCCTTAACCACCGAATCACGACCCTGCCATTCAATAACAGGCTCATTTGGAAATTGGAACTTGACTCGACGATTCCTACAATCTATGGAAGCATAAGATGCATGTAACCAATCCATCCCAAGAATGACATCGAAATCTACCATATCAAGCTCAATGAGATCACAAGGAATAACTTTATGCAAGATAGACACAAGGCAACCCCTATAGACCTTTCTAGCAATAACTGACTCACCAACAGGGGTAGACACCAAATAAGGCTCTAATAACATTTCAGGTAAAACATCAAATCTATTAGCAAGGAATGGAGTAACAAAAGATAAATTTGCACCCGGATCTAATAGTGCATACACATCAAAAGAAAAGACCTTTAACATACCGGTAATGACATTGGGTGCATCCTCAACCTCTTGTCTCCCATGCAAGGCGTAAAAGCGGTTGGTGCGTTGGACACCTCCTTGGACTTGTTGACCATGAGCAATTTGGCCTTGAGTCCTACCACCACCATCTCTACAATCCTTAGCATGGTGGCCCAGCTTTCCACACTTAAAGCATGCATTGGATCCAGCTAAGCATTCCCCTTTGTGAGTCCTTCCACACTTCTTGCAAGCAGGGAAAGTTTGAGTAGCAACATTCTCTCTTGGAATCATTGGTTTACCACTCTTGTCCTTGTTGAACCTTGGAGGAGGAGTATTGGTGGAACCTTGCCCCATAAATCGTTGCCCACCTTGGCCTTTGCCATTGTTACCATAATCGGACCTTTGAGGGTTAAACCCTCCACCATCCACTCTAGCCTTTTTGAACCCCCTTGATCTCTCTCTAAGCTTCTCTTCTTCAATTTGTTCTGCGTATGTCATTAACCGAGAGATATCCATCTCCTTGATCAACATGGCCGTTTTTCACTCCTTGGATACCAAGCTTGAGACACCGGAAATAAACTTGCTCATTCTAGCTTTTGGGTCAGAGACCATGAAGGGAGCATACTTTGACAACTTAGTGAATTTGAGAGCATACTCCCTCACACTCATACTTCCTTGACGGAGGTTGATGAACTCTTGGATTTTGGCCTCCCTTAGCTCCAATGGGAAGAAGCGGTCTAGGAAGGCACCTTTGAACTCTTCCCATCCTATCGACCCTATTTCTTCATCCCTCTCAACAATCCATTGTTCGTACCATACTCGAGCCACACCTTTGAGTTGATACGCCACTATCTCGGTCTTCTCATTTGGTGGCACACTCATGATAGTCACAATCCGGTACACCTCATTAATGAACTCCATAGGGTCATCATCTAGTTTAGAACCATTGAACTCGGGCGGATTCATCCTTTGGAAATCCCAAATCCTAGAGGCTGGATTTTGCATTTGGGGAGGAGGAACACCTAGATTCCCTTGGTTAGCTACGACTTGAGCTAACAAAGTAATAACACTGCGAAACTCGGCATGGGTTACCCCATCCTCATGATGTTGGGCATTAGGAATCGGAGGAGTTTGGTCCTCATCGTCAACCCTTGCTCTTTGAGGTGGTCTTCCACGAGTCATTATCTAGAGAACACAAAATGGGTCGTTAGTTAAAGGAAAGCTTAGGACACTCTAAGGCACGACATGAATTTGAAAGAAGTGAAAATTTTCCTAAATGCCTCATAGTCTCTTATTCATAATTGTGGCGCGCTTCACAACCATGAACAAGACCCTATTCAACGCGGTATGTTGGACTCCAAGGATCATTCAAAACCTCGGGCTCTGATACCAAGTTTGTCACGACCCAAGCCTAGGGCCTAGACGTGACATGGCAAATGAGGAACCCGAAAGTACCTCAAACAAGCCTCTTAGCATTCTTTTAGCCTTTCATAGGTAATGATGATAAATAGACAAGCGGAAATCATAATAATAAATCTTCAACTTACATATGTCTAACAATACCTCTAACTATTAGATTTAATGGGGCTAAGACAAGTTCCTAGCTCACCCTCAATCATAATAGAAGAAATGCCATAATAAAATATCTTAACATATCATAAGCTAGAAAGACAAAGGAGTATTGTTCCCGGAACATAGGAACTCACCAAAAGTAGTCTTCAATGGAATATCAACTAGCCACGTGGAGGAGAACGAGGAGGAGCACCGATCCCTACATGGTGATATCATGTAGGCAAAAGAGTATGCGTTAGTACTTTGAATGTACTAAGTATGTAAGGATGCATGAACATTGAGAAAATATTATAACATTTATGTAATATGGAACATAATGTAATACATGCATAATAAATCATATGGATATCCTTTAAAACATTCATTTTGTGGGAAAATAACCATAACCGACATTTAAGACCATGCGAGCTATTACATGGAATCCAACATAACCCCCTACGTTGGCCGGGGAGACTACTTGCCAGGTAGAACTCCGTCAACTTCATTCACTTCTTTAACTTTAACTTTAAGGGCTATTTATGGATCCATTAGCCTAAGCCTACAAGGGCTCCTATGTTGGCACATAGTTAATGAGACAAGGGGTTGCTACTAGGATTCCCTTACCGAATCCCACCTCAATGCCTCATTCGGTGCTAAGTCAATCCCACGGAATAGTTTAATACTTTAAAATATTCATAGCATATAACTTGAGAATTCAAACATCATATTCGGTAGAATAGCTCATTAAAATATTTGGTAATTCAATTATGCAAGAATTGTCCTTATTGCATAAAGAATCCATCATTCATATCATTTCATCATTCTTTCATTTCATAAGACTCCCTTTTGATCAAAGATATTGCTTTCATAAATATTTATTTGGAGTCAAAGCTTTCAAGTCAAACTTTATTAAAAACATAGTAAAATTAGGTGGGTTCAAATCACTTCAACTTGCAAATATGTATGTAAATAAATATACTTAAATACTTTGAAATCCATTAATTAAAAATCATGCTTTTAAACAACCCACCATGAATTTCAAGAACTTTTAAATAGATAAATAAAAGAATTACTTGTAAACCATCAATTCATACATATGAAATTATGTTGCATCAAAATAGAGCAATAATCATTAGTTTAACCATGATTCATACTATTAAGTAAAATTAAGAATTAGCATAAGAAAATATTACTTGAAATCAAGATATTTAATTGAAAGAGTTTTTGGACTACATGGGTGGAAGAACCCATGGATAAACACCCACATAACTTAGAGTAAAGCTTAAAGAAAATAAACATAATTTATCATATAATCAAAATAATTTAGACATGAGAGTGGAAGGAATACTCTCATTGAAACCTTACATACCTGGAAACCGAAGCTTTAGTTGGTACCGGAAGACTTAATGAACACTCTTGAGTCCTAGCTTCTCTTCTTGTCGGAACGTTTTGTGTACTACCCGGAATATATGAATCACCGGAATAGTATTTCTTCACTACTAAGAACTAAAACTATATTTGAGAATGTGTATAGAGAGAAGATTTGCTTGAGAAAGCTTGATGAATAAAATGAGGAAATAAGGTGGGTATTTATAGGTGGGAAAGGTGACCTAACAATAAATAAAATAATTATAAATAAAAATCTGAAAATTTAGTGGAATATATTGATGTCATGGATGATGTTAAATGGAGGACAATTTATGTCATGAGTGATGTCAAATGTATCTAGATCTTTCTATGGTAGGTGAAATGAGTTATCTTTGACAGAATACTCTTTTTGGGAGCTGTGTTTGAATAAGATAAATTCCTTATTAGGATTTGGTGTCTTCATAAGAATTATAGATATGGAAGTCTAGTTTCATATCGTTCAAGAATCAACCAATTTGGATAAACCTACAGTGAGATATGATTTTTCTTCTATAAACACTCATTTCCGTAACAGCATCCTACCCTACAAAGATTAATTTATTTGACCTACTTAACCTCCGAATCTTAAAATATGGTCTTCATAAAAGTTGTAGGTAATGATCCTGTGGTTACTCAGAAATTTGAATCACTCCATTTGGATATTTCTATGAAAAGTTATGACCAAAATACAGATACTGTATCATGTTTAGGCAAAAATTGAAACATCGTATACAACGTTTTTAGGGGATATTACAACTTTTCCATGCTCGTCCTTAATATACTTCACTTGATCCACATTGCGTGCTCTTCTCTCCCGCGCCCTAGCTAGCCTGAATAATTTCCTATCCCCACCTTTCTCTTCTTGTTTAGCGTAAAGGCATTCGAAAGCTACCATTTTTGCCATCGAAACTGCCGAGTTTACCTCCTTCCTCGCTATCTTATAAAGTTCCCCATTCGTCCACTTTTCCACCTCATCCTTGCTTTTTATCAACTTCGTATATGCCATCTTCTTTGCTTCCACCTTCCCTTGTACTTCTCTTTTCCACCACCAGTCCCCTCGATGCCGACAATGACTATCTGTCGAGACTCCCAACACTTCCCTTGCTACAGCCCTAATACAACTAGCCGTCCTAACCCACATACTGGCCACATCTCACTACTATCCCAAGCCCCCATATCCTTCAATTTCTCTCCCATCTCCATGACACTAGCTGTGGTCAAACTCCCCCATCTGATTCTAGGTCGGTCATTCCCAACTGTAACACCCCTCAAAAGTTTTCCCTAAGATTCAGACCCTTCTTGTATTCGGGTAGGGTCAAACTCGAGTATGGTAGAGCATTTGCATGAGTTAAGATGAGTCTTTGAGAAATTGAGCAGCGTTAGAGGTGATGTGGGGTCATGAAGGACCCCTAGGACCAAGCTAAGTCCAAAAGGTTCGTCGTGGCTAAGTTTTAGGATGAGTTCGTTTAAAGAGGTCGACTTCTAACGACCCTATCTTTTGAAAGACGACAATCTGGGTGGCCCACAACCTATTAAATTAAAGGTCATCGAGTCTTTTTTCCAACGCCACCAAGAATGTAATTTTTGGGGTTCGAAGTCGAAAGATATGACGGTCCTAAGGCGAACTAGCACGACAGGGATTTCAGGCCTGGGTTGCAATTACTGGAAAACTGGGCTTGGCGCCACAGTGGCGCGATGCGCCACTATCGCGCCAGGAACATGCCTCAGTATTTTGGTCCCTGGCGCGGTGCGCTACTACGAGATGTGTAGGATTTTCCAAGCCAAATTTCCAGAACCCAGAAAATATGGCCTTGGCACTGTAAGGGCGCGACACGCCACTATCGCGCCAAGAATGTGCCTCACTAGTTTTGTCCTTGGCGCGGCGCACCACTAAAAGTTGTGCAGGTTTTTAGGCATAATCGGCCTGACACTGCAATGGTGCGACGTGCCACTATCGCGCCAGGAGTGTTTTAACCTATTTTTCAGAACTTTTAAGAAGGAGCAATTTGGTAATTGTCCCAAATTATATATGTATCATCCTTGACCAATTTGGGAATATATTTTCAGCCCCCTTCTATCTCTCTAAAAGCCCTAGGAGTCTCTCTTTCTCTCTCTTGTTCTTCTTCTCCATTTCTAACAAAGATTTGTCCCAAGAGCCTCAAGATTCGAGTTTCTATTGAAGACCCAACATCAAGGTTTTCTCCAAGTCTTCACTAAGGTATGTAAGGGTATCCCAAACATGGGTTGAGTCCACCCATGTGCCCTACTCTTGCTTTGAGGTTAGAGGTCCATGAGAATGGAGTTTCTTGGTATGGTTTATGTTTGAATGAGTTTTGTCTCCTATTAATTTGACTTTATTGGTGTTGATGTTGTTGAGCTAAGAAGTTCCTAAAACCTTTATGTTAGTATGAGTTTATGGAGATGACTTGTTATTATGTTTTGTTGATCTCTTTAACCATGTGATTATGTTGCATAAGTCAATTTTCTTGAATATGCTATTCTACTTAAATTGTTGGGTTAAAGCCTTAGAGTTGTGCTGAGTCCTAAGAAGAGGTTATAAATGCTTATCTAAATGAGTCTTGATTGAGTTGATTGGAGGATAGAATTGACGAGTGGAAGAGGTCCTGAATGGGGCTTGCCATTATGACTTAATTGAGTTGAAATGAGAACAGAGTTGATGAGTTGGCAATGTCCCACATGAAACTAGCCGTGAGGGCTTGTTTGAGATGACCGGAGGGAGTCTTATGAGCATGGAGTCATGGGAGGAGTATCGAGCACCGAAGCGGGTAAGAGTATAATCCATACTCGAACCCCAGAAACTACGCCGCCAATGTAGGTAGGGATGGAACCGTTAAAATCGGATGCTTCTCGTGGGATCGAACCATTAAAGTCGGATGTTTCCTATTTTATTGTCCTGAAATGATAGGACTTGACTAATCGATGGTATCCATGATTAGGGAGGTATTCATGCCCTGGCAAGGTATGGACGGACGTGGAAACAACGTCTGATTGTTGTACTATCACTGGCTCATAGGTGATGGTTGTCGGATAAGAGAAACTCCCATTTAGGTCTTGATAGTACTCCGAGTCAGTTGAGTCGAGTGGCTTGTGATTGGTCCCGTCTAAACCATTTCTTGTTAGACTTAGGACACTTGAGTGACTTGTTATGTATATATATGAGTTGAGATCCTGAGTGGATATTGATGTTTTCTTGATGTTTGTCTCATCCGGCCATTTTACATACTCGTACATTCCACGTACTGACGCCATTTGGCCTAGATCATTTCATGATGCAGAGATAGGTACCAGAGATCATCAACCAGTGCACCGTTGATTATCCACACACTTCCAGCTACTTGGTGAGTCCTCCTAGTTTCCGGAGGATCTTGAGCTCCCTGTATAGTTTTGTTTTGTCTCCTTATTTTGATTGTTGGTAGCCATGGGCTTGTCATTGGCACCTCCTAGACTTTGATAAAGGCTTCATAGACTAGAGTGTGGGGAGGTTAGACTGTTACCTTGGGGAGTCCTATTATACTTGTTTTAGTGAGTTGAAAATGTTTGGCCTTATGATTGAACCCTCCTTTGAGTGAATGTGATTGAATGATAGTGTGATTGAATCAGGTGGTTCACTTGAAGGTCAAAAATGGTTTTCGAGTGCTGATCACGTCTAGGGTACCCTCCCGGGGCGTGACACCGACCCTCTTCTTCCTCATCATCTTGATCCCTAAATCCATCACCAAGAGCTTATGTTGGGTTGTTAGGTTGTCGATTGGAATGACCTTACAGTCTTTGCACAGACCTTTGTCATCCTTCCTAAGGAGTAGAAAATCTATCTGGGTCTTAGCCACCGAACTACGGAAGGTTACCAAATGGTCCTCCTTCTTTGGAAAACTCGAATTGGCTATCACCAACCCAAAAGCTCTTGCAAAATCCAAAAGTGAGACTCTACCTCCATTTTTGTCCCCGAAGCCAAATCCTCCATGAATATCATCATACCCTCCCGAAATAGACCGGATGTGCCCATTGAAATCCCCTCTTATGAAAAACTTCTCAGTAGGTGGTATGCCTCCCACTAATTCATCTAAATCCTCCCAAAAGCGCCTCTTAACCTCCTCATTTAAGCCTTCTTGTGGCGCATAAGCACTAATAATGTTCAACATGATCCCTTCAATGACCACCTTAATCGACATCATCCTATCAGTGACTCTCCTAACCTCCACCACCTGATACTTTAAATCGCTATCTACTAAAATGCCTACCCCATTTCTATACTTTGATCTACCATAGAATCAAAGCTCATACCCGTCTACCTCCTTAGCTTTAGAACCTACCCATTTGGTCTCTTGAACACAGGCTATATTAATCTTCCTCTTCTTAAGAATCTTAATTAGCTCTATGGATTTTCCCGTTAACGTCCCAATGTTCCAAGAACCTACTCTCAGTCTAGACGCTCCTTTCACCCATTTACCCCTCCTTACCCTCGTCCCTGTCCCCATCCCTGAGCGAGAACATGACCCTAGTCTACCATCACTACCCAAAGCCACGAAAACATATAAGAACTACTAAATTATTCTAAGGTCTAAAGTCAGCAAAATGTAATTGCAAGTGTAAGAACAAAGAATAGATATGGGAAGATATGGAAATTGGAAATCGGAGGTACCAACTCCAGTTGAAATGAACCTGATTGCCTCCGAAAAACACTATTCACTTCAGAAGTACTATTCACGTCGGGATTACAGTTCACATCGGCTTACCAACAAGATCCTTTCCCTCTTAGACAATTTATCGAACAGATGAGGTGCATTCAAAACAACCCAAAACCCAGCAAGCTATAAACTTCAGAGGAAACAAATACTCCTATTCCTACAAATATCAAAGATAAAATAGAACAAAGCAAAAGCCGCCGGAGAAGAAGAAAAGAAAGAGCCATTGTAAAAAAAAAATTGATTACAACAGCTGCTGTCTGCTTCAGATCGGAGCTGAAGACTTGGATCCGGCGAACGGAGGACATAAATACCTTTATAAAAAATAATTATAATACTTTTACTATACTATTGATTATTTATTAAAATTTATTTGTAAAATCATTGAATGTTTTACTTTTTCTTATTTATTTTTTAGTAATAAAATTATAAAATTGAATATAAATGAGATGTAAGCTTCGTAGATCCATGAGACTTACGCTCAGTGTCTCAGAGCTTACACCTCGTCTCGTGCTGCATAAAATGACTCGCCTCGCACCCCCACCTTTTAAAATACTGCAATACACTTGTAATTACACTGTAATTACATTGTGACAAACAAATATGTCATGATAATTATTAGATTGTGTAATTATTAAGCTAGAAATTATAATGCTAGTAATTACGATAATTTCAATTACCAGTTGGCTTTCCAAACAAACCATTAATGTAATTAGGACAAAATGAACTCTTCTATTAATTATATTGACACAAATAACTGTTTCATCAAGTACATATGTACATGCAAGAAATTAAATGAGGTACGAAAGTACCATAACTAGGAGAACTTTAAGATTGATCACTAGACTCTAAAATGTGACACACATATACATGTTCTTTTCTCACCTAAAGAAGAAAAGAAGCAGCTTCTCTATACTTGCAAAGCAAGGAATGTTAGGGGAATTCAAATTGTGTGTATCATGCCTCGTAAATATTTGACATTAAACTACTCATCGTCTGGTATACACTGACAGAGATGAATTTAGGATTTGAATGTTCTGAATGCTACTTTTCTTTGAAGAACAACGTGCACAACATTTTGTGTATGCTATATCAATATATAAAAATAATAAAAAGCTAATTGATTTAGAAGTGTTACATATTATCATTTCTTACCTATATCAATTGTTGATTTGTATAGTTCATATATAATTTTTAAACTATTAACTAAAAGAAATAAAGAAAGACCTAAAGAATGATGGTAATGAATGCTAGAAGATTACTTGAATCAAAACTAATCAAAGCCAAAATAAAAAGAAAATGTAGAAATAGAAGAAACTTATATGTATCTTAAAAAGATTGATCCAAAATATTTACTTAAATAGAGTTGTAATTATTTTTATATAAGGCAAAATTCTAATTAATTTAGAAGTGTTACATATTATGATTTCTTACCTATATCAAATAAGAAATTCAATTAAATTCACAATTCTAAATAATTTAAAATATTGTCTTTATAAAAATGTTCATCTCTTTCAAGTCAAAATGTTCCTCAATGCACGAGCCTAAAATGCATGTCATGAAGCTCATCAAATTCAAGGTGTGTCTTCAAGTCACGATGCTCCTCAAATCGAGCCAAGTCTCAAGTCACAAAAGCTCCATGAAAATGAGTTAAATATTAAAGTTGTTACTCTTGAGCTGCATGAGTTTAAATTCATATGATCCAAAAAAAAATTCACTAGGTTGAAAACCTTGAAATAGATGGCCAGGAAAAATTGGAAAAAAATGGGAAAATCACCTAAATGTACAATATTCAAAAATTATTTACCACATAGAGAAACATAATTATTTTAACCATATATAGCAAATTATTTGAGTTAAATTAAGTACGGTCCTTACTCTTCTAAAACTCTCACTCCCTATTTTCTCTTCCCCTGTTTCTCTCCAAATTTGCTACACCAATCTTCTCGCCCATAATTTTCTCCAAAATTAGGGCAATACTTACCTTCATAGGTTCTCAACCACAACTTTTTACAACATTAATACTCCAATTTTGGAATTAAGTGATGTGTATTCGGTGGTTATTGCAGAAGAATGGCAAAATTTAGGTGAATACAGATTTGAATCAGTTGAAGAATATTGTGATTTCTGAGTAGAGATCTGTGATTACTTAAAGGTTTGAATGGTTGAATGTTTAATTATTTGAAGGTTTGAATTAGATTGCATACCTAAATTATTGGCGATACACGATTTGTATTCAGTTGTGATTCAATATGAAAGTTAAACATGGTTTGGACCACCAAGCATAGCGCTCATTCTTTGTTACTTTGGTATAGATAAACTTTTAAACTAAGGAAACATTATTCAAATACTCACAAACGTCTTCTTTTTCTTTCCCTGTTTGTTTCTCTGTGAGTTGCTACTTCACATTTTCTAATGTTCCGATTTCATTTGGTGTTGTTGCTTTTATTCTCTAATGTTTGTTCTTTTGGTAAGTCGTTTCTTCAATTAATTTTGGTTATTGCACTTGTTTGTGCTAAATCTTTTGTCAGATCCACATACACATCCAAAACTCCTAATAGAAGAAATGTGTTTGCTATACAAAGGTTTATTTTGGGTTTTGACAATAGTTTGTCTATGTTGATATTTTGCCTTTGACGATTTAAGTTTTATATGGTTATAGTGTCTCTAGATTTGCTTAAGGATGAATGGAGCATTCACCATGGAAGATAATCAAGACAAGAGGGAGTCAATGACAGAATTAATTACAAATAATATTGTTTAATGTGTGTGTAATACAGTTTTTGTTCAAGTTTAATTCATTTTTTATGGCCTAGAGATCACTAAAGATTGGTTTCATTAGATACAAATTTCATTCTTGTCTAATTCTCTTCTAATTCAAGTTTAATGTGTATGTAATACGTTTGTTGTTCAAGTTTAATTCATTTTTGTGGTCTACAGATCACTGAAGGTTGGTTTTGTCAGCTACATATTTCATTCATGTCTAATACTCTTCTAATTCAAGTTTAATGTGTGTGTAATATCTTTGTTGTTCAAATTTAATTCATTTTTGTGGCCTACAGAGAAGGCTGGTTTCATTAGCTACAAGTTTCATTCGTCTCTAATTCTCTTCTAATTTAAGTTTAATGTGTGTGTAATTCCTTTGTTGTTCAACTTTAATTTATTTTTGTGGCCTACAGATCACTGAAGGCTGGTTTCATTAGATACATGTTTCATTTGTGTCTAATTATCTTCTAATTCAAGTTTAATGTGTGTGTAATACCTTTGTTGTTCAAGTTTAATTCATTTATGTAGCCTACAGATCACTGAAGGCTGGTTTCATTAGTACAGATTTTATTCGTATCTAATTCTCTTCTAATTCAAGTTTAATGTATGTGTAATCCATTTATTGTTCAAGTTTAACTATTTTATGGCCTACAGATCACTGAAGGATGATTTTATTAGGTACATATTTCATTCGTGTCTAATTCTCTTCTAATTCAACAAAAAAATATACAGGAGAAAAACATGGCTAATCTGGCTGTGCTACTTTACTTCAATGGCCGATGAGATTCTAGCAACTAGTATATTAATTACTTGGCAGATGGTGTGTTGATAAATACCGATTCAACATTTTCTAGCCTTGTTTCTGTGATTGCTGCTCAATTCTCAATAGATACATCAACAAGTAAATTTGAAATTAGATATAAGATTGATGAAAGGTCTCCTCCAATTCAAATTCATAACGATATGGGAGTAAAAGTGTATATTGAAACCAAAAAGGAATATAGAGATATGTCAAATACCCTTTATGTGTCACAACAACTGAATCAGACAACTTGGAGAGTGATTCCACCTTAATTCCACTATTATGTTCAGACACTTCAGAAGACATGAGGACTACACACAATTCATACTTTTCTAATGCATTTAGTGGTATCGGTGATGTGCTAGAGTTAATTGGATTTAGATCATGTGAGGAAGTTGATGAACAAGAAGAAATACAACCAGACATCATTATTAACCCCAATTAATCTTTTTTTGAGAAAGATCAAGTTTACAAAACTAAATATGTCCTTACCAGTGCACTAAAAAGACATTCTATTCTTAAACACTTTGAATTCAAGACATTGAGATCAAGCTCAACATCGTAAGACTCAAATTCAAGTTAGTTTATACTATTAATTATCTATTAATAATTTTTTTTCAACAGCTATTCAATACAATGCCTTGGAGAAAATTGTAGTTGGAATTTACGCTCTTCAAGCATGAATAAATCTCAAATGTTCGCTATTAGAGATTTTGAAAGCGAACACACGTGTTTGTTGCTACATAATTCATTATCGGAAAGACAAGCAACAAAGACAGTTGTTGGGAGTATTATTATTGCCAAATGTATTGATCCAGATGCCAACTACACACTAAGAGATATACAAAATGACATGTTATAGGAATATGGTGTGCGACTCACATATATGCAAGCTTGGAGAGCTCAAGAAAAAGCTCTTGAATTAGTCCGAGGTGATCTAGCTCAATCATATGCAAAGTTTCCAGGCTACTTTTACATACTAGAGGCAACTTACCCTGGTTCTTATATAAGATTGCACAAATAAGTGGATGACCATTTCCTATATGCATTTGTAGCTCTGCTTACATCGATAAAAGGATGGGAGTATTGTAGACCAATTGTAGTTGTTGATGGAACTTTTCTAAAAGGAGCATACAAAGGGACAATGCTAACAGCTAATACCTTAGATGCAGTAGGTGAGAATTTTCGAATACAATACTAATGCTTCTATAAATGAAATTCTAATTTGTATTAAAAGTCTTTCCAATGTATTAAAAGTGTATTGCACATGAAACAAAAATGTATTAAGAATGTATTAAACATTATACCTGATGCAAGGAGTATACTGCCGCTTGCTTATGACATTGTTGATTCAGAGAATGATGCATCTTGGATGTGATTTTTTGAACAATTCAGAGAGGTATTTGGTCAAAGATCAGAGATATGTATCATTTTGGATAGGCATGCAAGAATTATTAAGGCAACTTCAATTGTCTATGATAAAATACCTCATTTCACGTATATATGGCACTTGTTGCAAAACATAATGAAAAACTTCAGAAAAATCAGCAAAAGGTCATGGAGTTGTTCTACTCTATGGCAAAAACATACACCACGGTAGAGTTTAATCAACATATGGCAATTGTTGAGAAGATAGACAAGAGGATTAAAGACTACTTGCTGAACATTTGATACAACAAATGGTCATGTGTTCATGATCAGGTAAATAGGACTTGGATGATGACATCAAACATTGCAGAATCAGTCAATTCAAGAACAAGACATGCCAAAGTTCTTACAGTCTTGCACCTCCTAGAATTCATGAGACAACTTGTTTAAAAATGGAATAACAATAACAGGTCAAAGACAATATTTTCAGGATTTTACCTTGGGAAAAAGTATAAAAAAATTCTACAACGTAACAAAAATGCATCGGAGAAATTGAGAGTATGGTATCTGTAAATTTCTTTTTGCTAATAGTTTTTCTTCTGATTCACATGTAACATCTCTCTTGCTTATATTTCTTCTTATTTTTCATAGGTTAGGAAGATAAAAGAATATGTGTATGCAGTACTTGATGGCATTACACAATTTACAGTATGTCTTCAACAACATACATGTACACGTGGGAGATTTCAAATAGATGAGTTGCCATGTCCTCATGCTTTGGTTGTTTTAACAACAAAACATACTGGTTATGAAAAATATTGCTCTGATTACTACATAAGAGGGAATTTATTATTGACATACCAGTTTCACCTGAATCCCCTCCTAGATGAAAGCACCTGCAATATACCAATACACGTTCTTGAAGAGGTTGTACTTCCACCACTTGGAAAGATACCTCCTAGGAGGCCAAAATATAAAAGACACACGCAATTGAGAGAAGATGGATTCAAAAAATCAAAAATAACATGCAGCAATTGTGGACAAAAAGGTTACAACGGGAAGACTTGCAAGAATGTTAGGCCTTTGGATTAAGAATAAAGAATGACCTTTGAAATAAAGAATAAACTCTGTTTGTTTTAGGTTATTAGTTTGCTACAAGAATTCATTTTTTAGTTCAAGTTTAATTCATTTTTTGTGGTCTATAGATCATTGAAGGCTTTTTCATTAGCTACAATTTTCATTAGTATTTAATTCTCTTCTAATTCAACTTTAGTGTGTATGTAATTCATTTTTAGTTCAAGTCTAATTCATTTTTGTGTTCTATGGATTACTGGAGGCTTTTTCAATAGCTACATTTTTTATTCGTGTCTAATTTTCTTCTAATTCAATTTTAGTGTGTATGTAATTATTTTTTGTGTTTCTATAGATCACTGAAGGCTTTTTCATTAGCTACACTTTTCATTCGTGTCTAATTCTATTCTAATTCAACTTTAATATGTATGTAATTCATTTTTCATTCAAATTTAATTCATTTTTCATTCAAGTTTAATTCATAATGCAAGTTTCAGTTTGATAACACTACTGAAGGCTTTTTCATTAGCTACAATTTTCATTCGTGTCTAATTCTCTTCTAATTCAACCTTAGTGTGTATGTAATTCATTTTTAGTTCAAGTCTAATTTATTTTTGTGTTCTATGGATTACTGGAGACTTTTTCAATAGCTACATTTTTCATTCGTGTCTAATTCTCTTCTAATTCAACTTTAGTGTGTATGCAATTCATTTTTGTGTTTCTATAGATCACTGAAGATTTTTTTCATTAGCTACACTTTTCATTCGTGTCTAATTCTATTCTAATTCAACTTTAATATGTATGTAATTTATTTTTCATTCAAGTTTAATTTATTTTTTCATTCAAGTTTAATTCATAATGCAGGTTTCAGTTTGATAACACTTTAACATTAACGTAGCTATGTATTGCATTATAAAAAAGAAGAAGATATATTTTACGTGAACAAAAAACTATATTAAAAGTGTATTTTACATGAACAAAAATCATCTTAAAAAAGATAGCACAAAACAATCTTCAAAACCTAACTAATACATCAGCTATAAACTGTTTTTAGACAACATAGTTTTCATAGACATTTTAACTAATATAACTACATTTATTTATTTATGTGGTCTTTCGTCTTTATTTTGAAGGTTACTCTTTTGCTTCTTCACTGCATATTCCCATAGTAGAGCCCCAAACCTCTTTCGGAGACTGTCTGCACTTAGTTGTTGATTTGAAATATCCTGGACATTGTTCACTAACTCCGCAAATGCAGCCACAAAAACTCCACAATCCCTACAAAAGTTAAAATATAAAATTATTATAAAAATACTATTGAGTTTAATAAGACTAATACAAAAGATAGTATTTACTTGATAAACAATTAAACTTACAATGAATCTTCTTGTTGTCTAAGAATCCCTTCAGTTATGAACTTAGATTCAATGAGCTCAAACTCATTTTTTCCATTGTATTTAGGTGACTCCTTCAAGTCAGGACGCTTATCATAGAACTTGACCACACTCAAGTAGTATGGTAAAACCGATGCAATCATACCAGCAGCGTTTTGAGTCAGAAAATTCTCCCTCCTTTGGCCGGAAAGGAATCATACACCTTCAAAGACCTTTCAATAATATCAAACACAACAAAAATCCAATGATAACCCTCTTTAATGTTTACTGGAAAGAGAACATAATCAACTTTGTCCCATGGGGTGCTTGCCAACAAACGGCGTCTGCATATTGTTATTTCTGAAAAAGACGATTTAAAATTAATTTCAACTTTATAGAGAAAAAATCAATTTTAGAAAAAGAGAAGTCGCCACTTAATTTTTTAAAGAAATTAAGAAAACTTAATTTAAAAGACCCTAACAGATTTAAATCTTAAAAATTCAGAGAAAAAATTACGAGGTTCTTATTTCCACTTTGAGAAGGTGTTAAGCATTCAAAGTGGCCGTTAACGCACGGTTATCCAATGATTTGAAAATTATTTGTCTAACTTTTTAAAAATATTAATTTAAAAGGAAACGAAGACTTTAAAATTATTTTTTGGAAAAAATGATCAAACTTAAACATTAAAAATAATATACATGTATATAAAAAAAAGTAAAGTTTACCAAATGCCTAAGTAAAGGTAGAAAATCATCTAAAGAGTAATTAACATTAATTGGTTTTTCTTTAGGGGAATCTAATTAAGTTAAAATAAATTAAAATTAATATCCAAGCAAGCATAAATAATATAAGTAAATAAATTATTACAACCTGAATTAATATAAATAAAAAATAAATAACACATGAAAATATTGTCCGACACTTAGTTTCTGTACGTCTGGATTAAGCTGTTGGGCCATCTGCATTTTGGGCCTTAAGCACAATTCCACTGTATATCGCAGCTGTATACACATTGTATATCAGAATATATATACACTGCATATAGTGTATATTGAAGTGTATACACACAGTATATCACCTGTTTGTTCTTTGTATCTGTTGTATATCACTATATATTAGACTATATATATATACTATATATCAGTGTATACAACATTATTTTTTTGCATATCAGACTATATAGATATTGTATATCAGTGTATACGATACTGTTTTCCACCTGTATTCCTGTGTATACAGCCCAATATCAATATATAAATCATAAATATTACCTTTTTTCCATTTATCAACTTTCCAACAATTCAAATAAAATGATGAAAGACTCAAAACTCAACTATATGCAATGATGAAGTCCAAAGATGGACTCGAATTGATATCACATGCACCAAAATAAAATTACATCAGTACTTACTTATTTTAAGCTAAACCAAGTAATATATCATGATATTTTGAGTTATCAAATTGATGAGCATCCTAGAAGTGACTAACAACATGCATATATATGGACAAATGAAAGGAAAGAAGAAATATATTCAAGTAACTAAAGAATACATATTTAATATATATACGTTATACTAGCTCAAATTTTAAAGAAAGAATTAAATCAATTAGGCCATGAAAGTTCTAATTGAATAATGACTTTAAACATATTTTTGTTATCTAAATCATGTTAAAAGAAGAAATTAAAAACATGAAAATCTATATTGTCAAAGGAAACTATTTCGAAAAATAATGAACAAAACTAAGATCTTTTATGAAATAATCCTAACACATGATAGCTAATTAACTCTAACACATGCTAACTATAAAAAAAATTCTATCATTAATCTAATTATTCTTAATACATGCTAACTAAAAAAAATGAGACTACGAACTAACTAAATATAAAACATGAAATAATTAAATAAAATAAAGCTGAGAAAAGATCTTATCTTTTTTCGGGCAACAAAACTGAAGACGATGAGCGGAAGACAATTTCACCACCACCCAAGAACTTGATGGAACTCCAATCTACAAAAAAAAAAGAAAAAATTAAAAATTTAGACTCAAACCTTCGTGGGTTCGAAGTTATAAGAACACAGTTCTTAGCCTAAATTTCGACTAAGAAAAATATAGATTGAAAGCTAGAAATTTTCACAACTTTTAGGCTGGGGACAAGAGTCTAAAATCATAGTCAAATTAAGAAAATTTTTAACTTTGGGGTGGCTAAAAAACCTCTCACTTCTTTTTTTTTTCTTAATAAGAATATGAGCCTTTATATAGGCTCCAAAAACTTCAAATTTTCTTGCAATTTTCGATGTAGGAGATTGAGGATTTTTTTTAGAAAAAAATAAAATTTTCAAAAATGCAAATTATAATTAAACTAACCTAACTAACATTGTATTTAGTTAAAAAATAAAATTATTTTGAGATGATTATCGAATAACTACATAAATAGTAATCAAAGATATAGTTTATAAAAATATGTATATTATACTACAACAACAACAACAACCCAGTGCAATCCCACATCGTAGGGTCTGGGGAGGGTAAAGTGTACGCAGACCTGACTCCTACCAATGTAGGACGGCTGTTTCCGAAAGACCCTCGGCTCATTAGAAGCATAAAAATGTATATTATACTAAAATTTATAAAAAATAAAAATAGTTAAGAATAACATGAAAATATCTTTATTTTTTATAAAAGCTAATTATTTCAAAAATGTTTGAAATTCAAAGAAACTCGATAGCTAATTTGCGTTGTGGAGGGTCAAAATTGGGTGTCAACACATATATACTCACCAATAGCATCCGAAGCTTTGATCCCAAATTTCTTCTTATTTTCATGAGCTTCATAAAGTTGAAAATAAGATTGAGCAATATTTGTCTTGAATAGACAATCAGTAGTTGTAAATCGAACATTGTTGTTGGTTTCATACTTCCCCTTCTTTCTAATATAATATAAAATGACGTCAAGATGCTGCAAAAGATTAAAAATGATGTCAAGTGTCAGATAATACGTCAAATCTGTAGCAAGTGTCAATTCAGTGAGCTCATTAAAGCTTGTCCAGAAAAATGAGAGAAGAAGTTGATTCAGAAAAATGAGAGTGTTCAACTAGAGTTTACATAACTAACCTCATCATTCCATGCTTGACCAGAATGTGCCAATTTGAAAAACCATTCTTTTTCTTGTACATTGCAAACATCTAATTCAAATGGTGGCTTGAAGACATTAACAACATCTGGGTACGGTTTCTTTCCCCTTTAAAGCATAAAAAAATAAAATTTTCAGTTAGTTAACTCATTTAAACTAAAGAAATTTTTTGACATATAAAACAAGAAACATAAATAAATTACCTCTTTTTTGTACCCGTATAAAGCCACAAAGTCAATGAATCTATCAAATCAGATTTATTATCTACTCCGATTACAAGTGAAAAGGGATGTTTTATCTCAAATATTTGATGTATTACACATAAGGTCCCTCCATATTCAAAATGCTGTATATAAGGAGATTTAATTGACTTTCCAGAAAAAAAATTCTTGCACGCTTCTTTGGTGTCGCTTTTTTTCTTCATCAATAGTGACTTTCTTTTTCTTTTTGTTTTCCTCAATAGTGGCTGCCTTTTTCTTTTTGTTTTCCTCAACTGTGACTTTCTTAGATATGATGCTTCTGCCTTACGGATCTGGGAAAGATCTTCAGCACACAACATGAAGTCATCAAGCGTTTGAGGATTTTTTTGACAACCCTTTGCCGCATTGGCATTAGTAGACGCACCACAATCTAGTTCACCTTTGTTAGCTGCACTACTATTAGGTTGTGCCTCAACTAAATTAACATCAACAACCCCTTCTCCTATATACAAAATAAATCTTTTAGTAATGCATTAAGGGAGGAGCAGGTAGAGTAATTAGAGATCAAAGAAGTTTATTTGAACTTTCAAAATAAAACTAATACCATTTATATCAACAATAACCTCAAATAAAACTTGTTTGATAGTAATTTCTGCAACATCTTCATTTGTACATAACATGAACAATTTAAACAAAGTTGAATGAAAGTATATGAAATGTGTATTATATTTGTATTAAACCCTTCATTACCAATTTTGCTTTTAGAATTTCCAACAGTAGAAAATTTAACGGAAGCTTTAAATACTTGAGAGTTTTCATGCTGAGTTGATTCTATAGCTTGAGTATCATGCCCTCTTGACACATGTATTGATGCATCAACACAAGGAGAAAATGTTGTGTGTAATTAAAATATATTACAAGAAAAACGTGTGAATAAAAAAATCAAACTTAAACTACAACTTAGATACGTAAAAACTCTAAACAGTAAATAAATTACTAGTTAACTCCCTGCCAGCAAGCAAAACAAGATATTATAGAAGTATTAAAAACATAAAAGAACTTCCATTGAAGTCTAATCCACCCAAAAATGTCTCGCCAGCCTTTTTGTTAAATGATTTCCTTACTTTTTGAGTAAAAGAACTGTTGATGTCTGTAACATCCCCTAAAAACGTTGTATATGATGTTTCAATTTTTGCCTAAACATGATATAACCTCTGTATTTTGGGCATAACGTTTCATAGGAATATCCAAATTGAGTGATTCAAATTTCTGAGTAACCACAAGATCATTACCTACAACTTTTATGAAGACCATATTTTAATATTTAGAGGTTAGATAGGTCAAATAAATTATTTTTTGTAAGGTAGGATGGTGTGACGGAAATGAGTGTTTATAGAAGAAAAATCATATATCACTGTAGGTGTATCCAAATTGGTTGATTCTTGAACGATATGAAACTAGACTTCCATATCTACAATTCTTATGAAGACACCAAATCCTAATAAGGAATTTATCTTATTCAAACATAGCTCCCAAAAAGAGTATTCTGTCAAAAATAACTCATTTCACCTACCATAGAAAGATCTAGATACATTTGACATCACTCATGACATAAATTGTCCTCCATTTAACATCATCCATGACATCAATATATTCCACTAAATTTTCAGATTTTTTTTATATAATTATTTTATTTATTATTAGGTCCCTCTTTCCCACCTATAAATACCCATCTTATTTCCTCATTTTATTCATCAAGCTTTCTCAAGCAAATCTTCTCTCTATACACTTCTTTACACATTCTCAAATATAGTTTTAGTTCTTAGTAGTGAAGAAATACTATTCCGGTGATTCATATATTCCGGGTAGTACACAAAACGTTCCGGCAAGGAGAGAAGCTAGGACTCAAGAGTGTTCATTAAGTCTTCCGGTACCAACTAAAGCTTCGGTTTCCAGGTATGTAAGGCTTCAATGAGAGTATTTCTTCCACTCTCATGTCTAAATTATTTTTATTATATGATAAATTATGTTTATTTTCTTTAAGCTCTACTCTAAGTTATGTGGGTATTTATCAATGGGTTCTTCCACCCATGTAGTCCAAAAATTCTTTGAATTAAGTCTCTTGATTTCAAGTAATATTTTCTTATGGTAATTCTTAATTTTACTTAATAGTATGAATCATGGTTAAACTAATGATTATTACTCTATTTTGATGCAACATAATTTCATATGTATGAATTGATGGTTTACAAGTAATTCCTCTATTTATCTATTTAAAGGTTCTTGAAATTCATGGTGGGTTGTTTAAAGCATGATTTTTAATTAATGGATTTCAAAGTATTTATGCATATTATTTACATACATGTTTGCAAGTTTAAATGATTTGAACCCACCTAGTTTTACTATATCTTCAAAGAAGTTTGACTTGAAAGTCTTGACTCCAAATGAATGTTTATGAAAACAATATCTATGATCAAAAGGGATTTTATGAAATGAAAGAATGATGAAATGATATGAATAATGGGTTCTTTATGCAATAAGGACAATTCTTGCATATTTGAATTACCAAATGTTTTAATGAGCTATTCTACCGAATATGATATTTGAATTCTCAAGTTATATGCTATGAATATTTTGAAGTATTAAACTATTCCGTGGGATTGACTTAGCACCGAATGGGGCATTGAGGTGAGATTCGGTAAGGGAATCCTAGTAGCAACCCCTTGTATCATTAACTATGTGCCAACATAGGAGCCCTTGTAGGCTTAGGCTAATGGATCCATAAATAGCCCTTAAAGTTAAAGTTAAAGAAATGAACGAAGTTGACAGAGTTCTACCTGGCAAGTAGTCTCCCCGGCCAACGTAGGGGGTTATGTTGGATTCCATGTAATAGCTCGCATGGTCTTAAATGTCGGTTATGGTTAATTTCCCACAAAATGAATGTTTTAAAGGATATCTATATGATTTATTATGCATACATTAAATTATGTTCCATATTACATAAATGTTTTAATGTTTCTTCAATGTTCATGCATCCTTACATACTTAGTACATTCAAAGTACTAACGCATACTCTTTTGCCTACATGATATCACCATGTAGGGATCGGTGCTCCTCCTCGTTCTCCTCTATGTGGCTAGTTGATATTCCATTGGAGACTACTTTTGGTGAGTTCCCATGTTCCGGGAACAATACTCCTTTATCTTTCTAGTTTATGATATGTTAAGATATTTTACTATGACATTTCTTCTATTATGATTGAGGGTGAGCTAGGGACTTGTCTTAGCCCCGTTAAATCTAATAGTTAGAGGTATTGTTGGACATATGTAAGTTGAAGATTTACTATTATGATTTCTGCTTGTTTATTTATTATCATTACCTATGAAAGGCTAAAAGAATGCTAAGAGTCTTGATTGAGGTACTTTCGGGTTCCTCATTCGTCATGTCACGTCTAGGCCCTAGGCTTGGGTCGTGACAATGTCTCTCTTAACAAACAACAAAGAAATATCCTTCAATAATTGTTTGATGAAATTCATCACAAATTCTTTCATTTGAATAGATTGTAAGTCTATCTTCTCTTCAAGAGCTTTGTGATTTTTATTCGCCTAGTATATAATCAAATATAACACAAATATTAGAATAACCGTTTTGAAAAAGATAAAGCCTAAAACCAAGTTAGCTTATACCTTTACAAATTCTTTTCTCAACTCTATAACCTCCTTGGTCAACATATCTAGACTATGCTTTGATCCTTTTGGCTCCAATTTCAAGATTTCAGAATGGTAATCACGAGGTTCAGGAAGCCTCAATTTAGATACCTCATCTTCACTTGCCACTATATTCTCAAACTAAAATTAAAATACATAAACAAATAGATGTATTAACTTGAGTTTAACTAATATATATATGTGTCATAAATTGTATTAACTTTGTATAAATACCTTATATTTCGTAGGCATGGAGATGTCATTTTCAATATGCTTTTGCCCAAGACTTTCAGCAACTATTTTCCACCTCAAAATTCTTGGAATAGAATCAGAAATTGGAAGAGCTAAATCCTCATCGACTCTATAACAACACTCAAAAATCCAAATTTGAAGGGAAAGAGGCAATCCACCTAATCTATAGTACTGATTGGTTGAATTAAGCTTGTGCCTCACATTATCAAGCAACTTCTTGTAGACATCTAAACCCCACGGGTAAGAATTGAATTGTCCACTTTCCACAAGGTAGAAATTTCTATTACTAATTTGGTATTCATTGTTCTCATATTAGAACAAAAAATCATTAATAAAGAACAAAACAGCTAGTGAAACGGCGGAATCATGATCTATGAATTTTTTTTGATAAAAACAACTCGCGTAGATGATTCTTTTGAACAGTGATTTATTCAAGAAAATAATTGCTCAACATCCGACAAGGAGAATCTGGAACATTAACAGAGCAACTATCACTAACACAATTTAAGCCTGTAATTAACCCAAATTCCCTAAGCCCAAAAAACAACCTCTTCTCATTTAATTCAACAACAAACACATCATCTGGTATGTGTTTTAACCCCCTGTTCATAAGGCAATAAATAAGTTGGAGTTGTGTGGTCACTTTCTAAAGGTCAAGAAAGTAACCAGAACAAGTATTCCTAAACAACTCGAGCTATTTTTCAAATAAAGAAAGTTTTATTTTCTCAATCACGTCATGATTAGTATAGGACGACCACCTACTTGAAGAATACAAAATATCTGAATGTCTCCAAAATTTATGATCCTACATATAAATAATATCAATCTATCACTATAGATAATTATATCTTAACATGAACCCTCAAATAGGACTTAAAAGATATGTGAGATTTCAAGGAAAGAAGAGTAGCTTTATCAGTGCTAATATTAGCTAGCGAAGAGGTATGGTGATGAAGCATAATGAAAACTGCAAGAGAAAACAGAAGATTGCAAATTCTACCCATGACTATTTTTATATTGGAATGTCTTTTACATGACAATAATTGATAATACAAAGCAATGATCTTAGAAGATCTATTTATTGATATCAAATCTACCTTTGGTCTTAAGCTCAACAATAAGATAAGATAAATACAAAAGATTAAGGGATTATGAATCTAACGTAAGAAGTTATTTCAAAACAGAGAAACTGCACTCGATAATAAATCATAATTTTATCAAACTACACTTGATTTAAAGTGACCATATAGAGATACTATAGAGTGTAGATATATAAAAGGAGCTAGTCATGCAATAGTTATACATCTAAAGATTTCTTCAGCAATCAAGGAAAAAGGAAAAGAAATAGACATGGCTCCGATGTAAAATAAAAGCAAATCAAATATTTAATTTAAAAATGAACTACTGCCAATTTGTACTCCTCAAGTTTCAAGGAAAACACATCATCACAAACATACTAAGCTTTAATGATTGCTTTGCTTTTTGCAAAAAAAGGGATATTACTATTTCCTTTTCACTCCTCTTTTAATAATGGAAGACTCTTGAAAGCAGTCTTAGCTTAGATTAAATTATTCTCATTGAAAAACTAATAGTTGTGAGGGAGAATAAGCTTGAAGAATCATATGGTAAAGAAATCTGCTTTGGATTCATTTTTGCCTACAGTTTTTGCTGGTCTACATGTGGCTAGTTCTAAAAACATTAGATTTATAGGAGGATGATGAATTAGATTATTGATTGTTCCAATAAGTAGGAAGATGCTAGCATAGGTTGCATAGTAGAATTAAAGATCACCGTCTCTAATTCTCTTCTAATTCAACTTTAATATGTGTGTAATACACATTTTAGTTCAAAGTTTAATTCATTTTTGTGGTGTACAAATCACTGATTTTTTTTCATTAACTATAGGTTTCATTCGTCTCTAATTCTCTTCTAATTCAACTTTAGTGTGTGTAATACACATTTTCATTCAAAGTTTAATTCATTTTTGTGGTGTACAGATAACAAAAAAAAATTCAATTAACTACAGATTTCATTCATCTCTTATTCTCTTCTAATTAAACTTTAATGTATGTGTAATACAT
The DNA here is from genome assembly GCF_947179165.1 of Solanum dulcamara. Classification (NCBI taxonomy): domain Eukaryota; kingdom Viridiplantae; phylum Streptophyta; class Magnoliopsida; order Solanales; family Solanaceae; genus Solanum; species Solanum dulcamara. The sequence goes on along the minus strand of NC_077243.1, from coordinate 35,695,191 downwards.
TTTAGTTCAAAGTTTAATTTATTTATATTTATTTATTTAAAAAAATAAACAAATTGCAACACAAAAGATCTAACAATTCATGGCAAAATTCCCAACAATCACTGATATAATAAACTTGAGCAAATAAATTTAGACTATAATAAAAGTATTAAATACACAAATTTTTCTTCAACATCTAGCACACAAGTTCAAAACAACAACAAACTAAGAAAATACACATAAACAGATTGAAAATGCTATCAGTTAAATAATGTGTTGGTAGAATGACATACCAGATATAAACTCTCCGGTAGAACCGTATTTTTGCACAATCGATTTTGAATTTTTGGATTTTTCTCCTGATCAACTGTAGGTCTCATTTTCTTTGACTGAAATTGAGGAGGTAAATCCTCAAAATTATCAACACCGTCAACAAATTTCTTAGATGCCGATGCAACATCAACTCGATTTCTTTTCGATTTAGATTTAGAACTCAATTCACTAGTTTTTTTCTTACTTCTACCGCCCTTTTTCTTCACATGCAATGCTTGGAAATTTTGATTAACCTCACCACCAGCTTCTTTTGGAGATTAATTTGCAGAAATTCTCAAACTAAAAGTTGGACCGACATTCACTTCACCACTGTCGGTTGAATCAACCATTCGAATTCGTGGACTTCTTCTAGGAGATTTCCAACCTTTCATTATAATTGTGCACCTAAAACCTATGAGTTCTGTCTGAAATAAACAAAAATATGAAGGAATAAGGGAAGAAAGAAAAAGAGATGAAGGAATAAGAGAGAGAGACGCAGAAACTGAAGAATAACCCTTAGAGAGAGAGATAACGCCCTTTTCTTTTCCTCAAATAAAAAATGTATATAATGTCTTATTTAATTAAAATATTTTTATTGATTGTTAAAAATGGTAATCAAATAAAAGTATATTTAAAAATGGTAAATATTTTTTAAAACACATTCAATTAAGTAATTTTTCCAAAAAAAAACTCACACATTTTGCATCGAAATGTAAAGCGAATATATTTTATTACTTCAAAATTACAAGGAAGGGATAAAAAATTTGACATATCATCCTACACAAAAAGTCTAAGTAAAAAAAATTAGACGCCAAGAAGTGGCTTGCCAACTCATCTTAGATGCCTTCATGAAGTTTGCATCACCTCTTCATTAAACATCGTCACTTCAAATATTTCAATGGATCGATGCAGCCATAAGCGAGCATCTATTTTTAGTATTGGGGGCATATTTTGAAGCTTGATTTGTGAAGTTGATCTGATAAGTAGTTGCTCTCCGAAATTAGGACAGACTACACCAAAATATCTTTCTCGCCAAAGCCAAAACTCCAAAGGAAGAGACAAAAGTGTGGTTCGTCAACAAAGCTGCAACTTAAAGAAAGATTCACTAAGTGTAGTTCTCACCAAAGCCGCAACTATAAAAGAAGTTCATTAAATATGGTTTATCACTAAAGTCGCAACTCTAAAAAAATGCACTAAGTGTGGTTCATCGCCACCAAAGCCACAATTGTAGAGAATGAGGCAGTAAGTGCGGTTCTCATCAAAGCCGCAATTACATAAAAAGATCACTAAGTGTGGTTCATTACTAAACTGCAACTCCAAAAGAAGATTCATCAAGTGTTTTTCGTCACCAAAAAAGCCACAATTATAAAGAAAAATGCACCAAGTGTGGTTCGTCCTCAAAGGTGAAACTACAAAAGTGGATACATCATGTGTGGTTCATGATCAAAGCCGCAACTGCAAAAGAAGATGCACCAAGTGTGGTTCATCACCACCAAAGCCACAATTGCTCAAAAGAAATGCATTAAGTGTGATTTGTCATCAAAGCCGCAATTACAGAAGAAGATCACTAAGTGTGGTTCATTGCTAAAGTCTCAACTCCAAAAGAAGATGCATCAAGTGTGGTTCGTCGCCAACAAAGACACAATTACAAAGAAAAATGCACCAAGTGTGGTTTGTCCTCAAAGCCAAAACTGAAAAAGAAGGTACATCATGTGTGGTTCGTGATCAAATCCGCAACTGCAAAGAAAGATGAACCAAGTGTGGTTCGTCACCACCAAAGCCACAATTTCTTTAAAAAATACACTATGTGATTCGTCGTCAAAGCCACAACTACAAATTTAGATGCACCAAATGGTTTATCACCAATTAAGGATTACCCCTCATATTGTTTTGGTCTTCTATTGAGACTGTTTGCGGTCTATCGTAAATCTGTAAGAAAAAAAGATGATGTGTCCCACGGTGCCAAAAGCATGAAGCTTCAAATTGGTATGGTGAAAAGTGTGTCATATGCTCTCGCGCTTGTCATGATGAATATGGTCCTATTGGCTTAAACTTTTGTTTTTTCTCTCCATATAGATGATGAACCGAATCTAAATCAATACAAAAATCAATATGCGGCTCTTCAGCGAAGATGTAGAGAAGTGAACTCATGAATGTTGTCCAAAGTCACACCAAAGTCGATTGTATCGCTAACTTAAAAAAAATAATTTTGATCATTTGATAAGGATTTGGCTTTTATATTTGGATATATTGTAGACATTGAAGTTTCGTTTCTATATAATCAATTATCGCATCATTCGGATGCTCTTACACGAAGATACGAATAATTTGGTGAGACTCCACATATTTGGGAAAAAATTTGCCAGATCTGAAGACCAACTTCAAAATTTGATTTCGGTCAATTCATGAGGACTTTTACCTTGATATTTGGATATGTTGTAGATGTTGAAGTCTATTTTCTATAGAATCAAGTCGCTCATCATTCGGATGCTCCTACACTAAGATACGAACATTTTGGTGAGACTGCATAGAGTTGTGAACAAAAATAAGACAGATCTGATAGCAAATTTCAAAAATTAATTTTCATCAACTGATAAGGAATTTGGCTTTGATTTTCATATCTTGTAGATCTATGAGTCTAATTTCCGAAAAATAAAATGGATCATGATTTCAATATTTATACAACAAGATATGAATTTTCTACTGCAGGTGTTCTGAGTTGAAAAAAGATATATTACGAAAATTTTAAAAAATGACATTACTTGATGGAGATGGATTCGATTGAGCTTGACGATGCCGCAAATTGAATATCAACTACCGAAGAGCATGGGTATATATTGATAACAAAAGTTCGGAACTTTTGTTCCTACAAGTTTGTGACGCCCCGGGAGGGTATCCTAGGCTTGACCGACACTCAGAGACTATTGCTAGTCCCCAAGCGAACTCATTGGCCTGTTTACACATTCATTCATTCACATTCTATCAGCGGAAGACTTAACTAAAACACTATTCATACGATAAAGCCAAATGCCAATAATTTTTCTAATCAATCAATTCAACAAGACTAATATGAATGAAACTAGCCAAAAAACCAAACCAATCGACAACATCAACAATCCAGTCTATGAAGCCTCTATCAATTGTCTAAGTGGTGTCAATGATAGGTTCATGACTACCTCAAATAAAATAAATAAAACTAACTCAAAAGTTAGAAAGATAACTGTGGTATCCTCCGGAAGCAGGGAGGAATCACCAATAAGCTGAATACAAATAGATCCTCAATGATGTGTCTGTTGATAATCTCTAGTACCTGTTTCTGTATTATAAAATAATGCAAGCCCAAATAGATGGCAGTACATGGAATGTACGAATATGTAATATAGCAAAATGAAATATGCATCAAGGTAGAATCAAAACAGTTCAGAGATCTCAAATCAGGAAGGTGAACAACTCAGTCAAGGATGTCCTAAGTCTAAATAAGAATAAGATTTAAACAGAGACCAATCATATACAATCCAATCCAATCTAATCAGAGTACTATCAAGACTTATATGAGAGTTTCTCTTATCCAACAATCATTATTTATGAGCCAGTGATAGTACAACAAGATGACGTTTTTGACACATCCGTTCAATACCTTTCTAAGGTAAGAATGAATCAACCAATCATGGATCCAAAACCAATCAAGTCCTATCATGTTAGGACAATAATTTAGGAAACATCTGACTTAACAGTTCAATCCTCTCCTATATATGGCAACGTATTTATTGGGTTCGAGTTATTACTTACTCTCTACCAATTCGGTTCTTGATACTCCTCCCAAGACTCAAATATCATAAGACAATCAATCCAATTCAACCAAATCAATGTCTCAAATGGACTCATTCAGTTCATCAGTTCTATCAAATCAACCCTTTCGGCCAATTAATTTCCCAATCATTCTCAATCAATTATTTAAGAGAAGTTTAGAAAATAATTTACGAAAATATTTAGTTGAGACCATTCACTTGGATTCAATTATAAAATATAAAGGACTATCAAGTTCATCAACACTATCATCATATTTTCATCCCAATCACAATCACGGATTCACAAATTCAATACTTAAACTCATACATTCAATGTTCATCAATATACTATTAGGGTTTATAAAACAAGTACTTCAAATCATTTATTCAAGCAACAAATTCGTAGAAAAGCATGAATTTATCAACAATCAGTAAAACATCTAAATATTAAGAAAAGAACTTCTCAAGAAACACAATCATGAAGACTCAATCCATTCTTAATCAATCTATCACAATCATGAGCACATGGAGGAAAAAGTCCATGTTTACGTTCAGCCTTACATACCTGGATTCGAAGAACAATCGAAAATCTGAAGACCTCACTTGAAGAACTTGAACCCTAGACTTTCTCCCCTTCTCTAATCCTCGCCCTCAATTAGTGTAAGTGTTAATGAGAGTCTAGGTGTTCAGGGTACTGATAAGGGACTTAATTTAGTCCTAAAATATTAGGGTTTTGATTTGGAAAGGGTGGGAAAAGATCAATTTACCCTTCGTTAAAACCTAAAATTGGCCGTCTATGAGTTATTTCTAAGACTCATAGAAACTTCTACGGATCGTCAATGTTAATCGTGGAACTGGGCTAGAAAAGGTTGTAGTCTACGAATCAGGTCTATGAGTCATAAACCACTCGACGAGTCGTAGACTTGACTCGTCCTACAGGTTTTTAAAACTCTGAGGAATTGAGCCTTTGAACTTTTCTTATGACTCGTAGACTCTTTGACGAGTCGTCAACATCACTATGAGAGGTAACTTCAAGATTTGAGTTTTGACTAAGTGTCAAAGGGTTCTAAGACTCATTTCTATTACTTGTAATCCTTTCTACGATTTGTCCTGTTGAATCGTACCTAAAGTACTGAGGCTTGCATTTCCCAGAAATCAGGCAACGACTCTACAACTCATTTCTACAAGTCGTCAACATCCTTATGAGTTGTATGGTCAAGTTGGAGGAAGGCTTCTCAGACCCAAAATTTTACTAAGTGTTGGAAGGCTCTACGAGTTTCCCCTATAACTTGTAGAACTCTCTATGAGTCATAGGGAAAACTCGTGGTCTACTGATCAGATTATTTTTATCAACTTTCCTCATAGTTCTCACATTCCATCTAGTCTAGAATAACACGGGGTGCTACAGTATCTCCTTCTTGGGATCATTCATCCTCGAATGAAGACCAAGCTAAGGATTCACTCATGGCACGAATGCAATCAAGAACTCAACAATCAATCATTTGAACAATCAACTACTTAAACTCAAGAATACTTATCAAATACTCAAACTCGGAATAAAAATCAACTCAAAGGTTAGAGAAAGACACATTACCCTCAATATCATCATTATGAGGCACGAATAGATGTGGGTATCTAGCTTTCATATCCTCCTCAGCTTTCCATGTAGACTTTTCAACAAACTGATTTCTCCATAGAACTTTGATTGATGCTACCTCTTTGGTTCTCAATCTACGAACTTGCCAATCAAGAATCGGAATCAGAATCTCTACATAATTCAAACTCTCTTTCACCCCAATGCTCTCAGTCGGGACAACAAGTAAAGGATTTTCCAAACACTTCTTAAGCATAGAGATGTGAAACACTGGGTGAATAGCTGCTAACTCTGGTGGTAACTCTAAATCATAGGCTACATTACCAATCCTCTTCATAATCTGATAAGGACCAATGTAGTGGGGACTAATCTTTCCTTTCGTTCCAAATCTCATCACACCCTTCATGGGTGAAACTTTCAAGTATACCCAATCATGCACTTCGAACTCTAAATACCTTCTCCTAACATCAGTGTAGGATTTATGGGGATTCTGGGAAGTTCTGCACTTCTCCTAGATGATCTTCACCTTCTCCATATCTTGGTGAACCAAGTCTAGCCCAACCAACTCATCTTCACCAACTTCGAACCAACCAATTGGTGATATACATTTCCTTCCTGTAGAGCTTCATAAGGAGCCACTTGAATACTCGAATGAAAGATATTATTGAATGCGAACTCAATAAGAGGTAAATGATAATCCCAATTACCTTTGAAGTTGATGACATAGGCTCTCAACATATCAGCTAATGTCTGAATCGTACGCTCTATCTGGCCATCTGTCTGAGGTTGGAAAGCAGTGCTAAGTTCACTCTTAAACCCAAACCTTTCTAGAATGACTTCCAAAACTGGGTAGTGAATTAACCTCCTTTATCTGAGATGATAGATAAAGGAACTCCATGTAGTCTAACAATCTCTTAAAGATACAGTCTGGTATAATCCTTTGCGGTGTTCGTAGTCTTAACCAATAAGAAATGGGTTGATTTGGTTATCCTATCCATAATCACCCAAAAAGATTCATGTTATCTGTGGACCATGATAAACCTGTTATGAAGGCCATATTTATCATCTCCCACTTCCATTCTGGAATTTCAATATTTTGTGCCACTCCACAAGGCCTTTGGTGCTCAACTTTAACTTGTTGGTAGTTCGGACACTTGGACACAAACTCTGTTATGTTCCTTTTCATTCCACTCCATCAAAATACATCTCTCAAGTCATGGTACATCTTTGTAGAACCTGGATGGAAGGAGTACCTGGAGTCATGGACCTATGCCATGATCCTCTCTCGAATACCATCAATGCTTGGAATATATAATCTCCCTTGATATCTCAACACTCCATCTCCCCCTTTGGAAAAATCTATAACCTTCTGCTTTTGAACATCATCTTTCAGTTGGAGAAGAATGAGAGTTTATCTTGCTTTTCTTTTACCTCTACAACTAGAAATGATTCGGCCCCATTCCAAATGATAGTGCCACCCTTACGAGAGTCAATAAGTTGAACTCCCAGACGTGTAAGCCTATGCATCTCATTAGCCAATTCTTTATTTCTCTCTTCCACATGGGCAGTGCTCCCCATGGATAACCTGCTAAAATTATGAGCAATAACATTAGTTTTACCTGGGTGGTAGAGAATGCTCATATCATAATATTTGAGCAACTCAATCCATCTCCTCTGTCTCAGGTTTAGCTCATTCTAAGTAAACACATATTGAAGTCTCTTGTGATCAGTGAACAAATCAACATGCACGCCATAAAGATAGTGATGCCAAATCTTGAGAGCGAGAACTATGGCTGCCAACTCAAGGTCGTGAGATGGGTAATTTCTCTCATGAATCTTAAGTTGTCTAGAAGCATAAGCTATCACTTTTCCCTTTTGCATCAACATACAACCCAATCCAACTCTAGATGCATCCCAGTAGATAACAAAACCATCTATTCCATCGGGTAGGGATAGCAATGGAGCAATACTCAACCTTATTTTCGACTCTTGAAAACTTTTCTCACAAGCATCTGACCATTTAAACTTCGTCTTCTTTTGAATTATCTTAGTCAATGGTGAAGATATGGATGAGAAACCTTCAATAAATCTATGGAAGTAGCCGGCCAAACCTAATAAATTTCTTATATTAGTCGGAGATGTGGGCCTTGGCCAGTTCTTAACTGCTTCAATCTTTAGCGAATCAATTCGTATACCCTTGCTGGATACAACATGACCTAGGAATATTACAGAAGTCAGCCAAAATTCACACTTTGAAAACATAGCATACAGCTCCCTATCTTTGAGAGTCTGTAGAACAATCCTGAGATGATTAGTATGCTCCTCCTCACTCCTCGAATAGATTAATATGTCATCTATAATTACAATCACAAACATGTCCAAATACTGTTTGAACACTCTGTTCATCAAGTCCATAAATACTGCAGGAGAATTGGTCAAACCAAAGGATATAACAAGAAACTCAAAGTGACCATACCGGGTTTGGAAAGCAGTCTTTGGGATGTCACATTCTCTCACTTTCAACTGGTGGTAGCCTGATCTGAGGTTGATCTTTGAGAAATAAGTGGCACTCTGAAGCTGGTCAAATAGATCATCTATCTTGGGAAGAGAATACTTGTTCTTTATGGTGACTTTATTCAGTTGACGATAGTCAATGCACATTCTCAAATACCCATCTTTCTTTTGCATGAATAGGACAAAAGCACCCCAAGGTGAGACACTCGGCCTAATAAATCCCTTATCTAGAAAATCTTTCAACTATTTCTTGAATTCTTTCAACTCAGCAGGAGCCATTCTATATGGCTGAATAGAAATAGGCTGCGTATCAGGAAGGACATCAATTCCAAAGTCAATCTCCCTATCAGGAGGGACTCTGGGCAGATCCTCAAGAAATACTTCAGGAAACTCATTTACAATCGAGACTGACTCGAGAGTAGGGGACTCAATACTATCATCTTTGACTCTAACGATGTGATAAATACACCCTTTAGAGATTAACTTTTTGGCCCTAATGTAGGAGATAAATTTACCCTTAGGCATAACAAGACTACCCTTCCATTCTAAGACAGGCTCATTCGGGAAACTGAACTTGACAATTCGAGTTCTACAATCAACAGAGGCATAACAAACAGATAGCAATCCATGCCAAGAATCACATCAAAATCAACCATGTCCAACTCAACTAAGTCAACCATGGTATCCTTATGACATATAGACTTATTACAATCTCTATAGACTCTCTCAACTAAGATAGACTCAACAATAGGAGTAGATACACTGAAAGTCTCAAGAAAATACTTTGGAATTCTATCAAATCTACTGGCCACATAAGGAGATACAAAGGATAAAGTGGCACGTATCCGTCAAAACATAACAATCAAGAGTAAAGACTCGAATCATACCCTTCACAATGTTAGGGAGTTCTCTTTCTCTTCGCGACTACCCATGGCATATAGATAGTTTGTACCTCCGCCCGTACCTAAAGTGGTACCTCTTTGATTGCCTCTAGCCGGTGGTGCCGTGGTAGAATACTGGGCGTTGCAGCCCCATGCCGGATACTTTCTCTGAAAATGAACAACTTGGCCACATTTATAACAACCATTCTTTCCCTTTCTGCACTCTCCCAAATGGAGCTTACCACACTTGCCACAAGGTGTCTTTCCCTTCGAACTTTGAGTCATACTATTGCTAGTCCCCAAGTGAACCCCTTAGCCCGTTCACAAATTCATTCAATCACATTCTATCAGTGGAAAACTTAACTCACTAAAACACTACTCATACGATAAGTCCAAAGGCCAACAATCTTTCTAATCAATCAATTCAACAAGACTAGTATGAATGAAACTAGCCAAAAAACCAAATTAATCGACAACATCAACAATCTAGTCTATGAAGCCACTATCAACTGTCTAAGTGGTGCCAATGACAGGTTCATGGCTACCTCAAATCAAATAAAGAAAACTAATTCAAAAGCTGGAAAGATAAATTTGGTATCGTCCGAAAGCAGGGAGGAATCACCAATTAGTTGAATACGAGTAGATCCTCAATGATGCTCCCGTTGATGATCTTTAGTACGTATCTCTGCATCATAAAATGATGCAGGCCTAAATGGACATCATTACATGGAATGTACAAGTATGTCATATAGCAGAACGAAACATACATCAAGATAGAATCAAAACAGTTCAGAGATCTCAAAAATCAGAAAGGTGAACAGCTCAGTCAAGGATGTCCCAAGTCTAAACAAAAATAAGATTTAGAGAGAGACCAATCATATACAATCCAATCTCATCCAATCCAATCCAATATGAGTACTATCAAGATCTATGGGAGTTTTTCTTATCCGACAACCATCACTTATGAGACAATGATAGTACAACAAGCCAACGTTTTTGTCATGTCCGTTCTATACCTTGCCAGGCTAAGAACCAATTAAAGAAGTGGTCCGCAGGTCTTCTGCATACAAAGAAGTCTTCATCTCTAAGTTGTGAGCCATAAATTTCCATACCTCTGCGGTTGTGATCAAATCTTCGCTCTGCATTTGTAGTAAAGTTCCAAAAAGTACTCCATCGATTCAATAACAATGCAAAACTCTTGAGTTGACGATCTTGAGGAGAAGAATCAGAGGATTACGTCTTTTTCATTAAATTTTATAAAGATTGTAATATTCGCACAAATTATTGAAATATAAATATCATTGCTTGTCTCTATATTCCTTTCTTGATTGTTGTTTTTCTGGAACAAAACTTAGTCGCATACACTTATTTATGCACCTTTTTCTGTCTCACGTTTGCTGACTCTTCTTTTCTTTCTTTTTTTTGAATTGGGCATTTGCCCTACTTTTTTTCCATTTACTTTATTATTATTTTTCCTTAAAAAAGAACTTAATTTTTCCTTCTTCTTTTTTCATTATTATTAACAATAAATAAACTTTTATTAATCTGAAAATTATGTCACTCATTCTCACAAGTCATAAATTATTTTGACAAGCTAAGGGTTAAAATAGGAAAATTAATAAAATTCACAAAAAGGCTAAAAGGGTCGTTACATCATCCACCACTAAAAACCATATTCATCCTTGAACATAAAGTAAAAGAAAAAAAACATACTCGACATTATTTAGAGTCGGAGGTATAATTTTCAATGTCAGTAATTACATCTCCAAAGAAACTCATTCTTAGGACCACAACATCAGAATCCACTACCAAGAACTGAATTTTCGAATCAAACTTTGGCAAATCTACAAATCAGGAATAATTTCTAAGTTATAGACTAACCCATGGACTAAAATAGAACCAAAACCATCTAAACCACAGCATAACCATCAACAAAATGTTTCATCACATAACCACGAGGGAATTCTGAACCAATATCAACTACAACCAGAAGTGAACCTGAAGTAGTCATTACACTCATAATACACAGACCATCACATATATTGTCAAGATTTCATTCTCACAACCAAATCTTTTCATGAGCTTAAGCTATACGAATTTGATCTTTAGACATTGGGTACTTATCACTGGAGAATATGATTTATCTAACCCAAAGAAGGAAATAATAGAATCACCTCCTAATGAGCGATACACCCAAACATACAAAACCCCTAACAACACTATCAGAAATGGTACATCAATAGCTGGGATTGTAAGCAACCCTTTAGTGCGGTAGCACTAGACCCAAGGGCCCCTACATTTAATTATACATGATAGGAACATAAACTCTATGATGAGGTGTATAACAATATTGTCGGTAACTGTAAATATCCATCGTAGCTCTTCAGTAAGTTCCTATAAGCAAGGTGATACTTGTAAAACCACTAGAACATTTCAACTACCCCAAGGTAACACCAAATTTGCTATATCTGAACTAACCAAGTCTGCAAAAGCATCCTACTCTACCAAGAAGTCATCCTAGGATCAGTACACTCGATCCACCAATAGGAATTCATCCACAAAAATGGAAACACAAAATGGAAACACGCGTGACCATATGCATCGAATCATACTCCAGACCATGTCTGGAACAAAGTAGTTGGTCACATAAGAATGTATAGAACCAAGGTCGAATAACACAATATGCCCTTCCATAATGCCCATATCACCATTCGTCTGACTCTATTTCTTTAATTGCTACCCACAATCAACCAGCATGGTCCCATTACAATGATAGACATACTCGATTTATCAACCCCCACTTACTTCTCACAGTACTCCACTAAAACCAACACTATTAATACTAATAGAACATCATAACCATACTGGCAATTTACTTTACTCTCAAAACCATCAGTAGTATTAAGGTCTTCTTAGAACAACATTACTGTCTCTAAAAATTTAAATGATGTCTTTCTTTTCTTCAATTTAAGCATTCCATGACCGGTACGGATCCCACCCAATGCTGATAATACAAATTCCAAATCTCATAGTACTTTTCCACTCAGATAAAGTTATTGAATCACGCCCAAGATCAACTCCACATAATCTTTCACCTACCAAGTTTCAACTATCATTCAAGATATCATATACCTCATGCCAAAACTTAGAGAAATTCTTTGTCACCCCAATAATTATGTATACAATGAGCACATAACCTCTATTTACCCCTAGTGTCTATGTAATGCATTATAATAGTCTATGTAGTCCCATCAACAGAATAGGATCAATCTAACTCAAAATTCTTAATAACCATGTAGAACTATATCTCATCTTGTAGTGCATCCATAAGTCACCTACCATAATTTGAGCAATCTAACCCCACAATAAATACAAAATCTTTGATACCTTACTATTTGTCACCAAAACCAAAACCAAACCTTCAGAAAGGTCGTTGTTGCATCCCTTATAAGTCTGTGTTGAACCAATCCACATCATATAGTCATATCTGAACTCAAAGGCAAAAATCCATATAACCTTCAACTTTGAACTAAGAATCTACATGTGATATCTTATTTCTTCACATTTCTTAACTTGTATCCATCGAGCACTGATGCTAGGACATTCAAATTCTTAACTCATACTCATGACCTAATCCTAAATGCTTGTACTATTTGATGCACCAGACTTTTGTTTCTTTCCTAAACTCATTTATCATTATTATTTCTTGGCCAAGAATCTGCAGCGTATTTCCTTTTACCTTAAACCAAACTCCTTAAATAAAGACTTTGTTGAGTGCTTTCACAATCTAAAGTATAACCCATACCATGTACCGATCCTTCTAAATTCTCAAAAATCGACACACACAATCATTTCTTACCTTGCCAATCCATACCTTGACAAAACCAACTACCACGAATGTAGACTTACAATGCAAAACCTAAATTTTGATTCAAATCATGTAAATTAATCCCTTTATCAATCGACATTAGCCTATACATTGAAGATTTTATGAAATATATCTTAGATTATCATCAAACACCTATCCATCGATCTTACTATGTCCCTTATTAGGAACCCAAATCGTGCTGGCCATCAAACTCAAAACAACTATAGAACTTACCACAGCACTAGAATCGAGTATCTATGGACTCCACTCTTGAAGCATACTCTACACGACTAATGAACAATGGATACTATTATTATAAACTGAGTGAGATGAATGAATTCATGTGTTTTCAACCTCAACACTCTAACATCCCTGAAGTTAAATCCTTGAACTTTGCAATCACAATAAGTATTCTTGCTTTCGTTCATTTCGAAGGCCAAACTATATCCCACTAAATCTCTCGTTATAAGTTAAAATTCTTTTCAATTCTACTCAAGCAGTTTCCAAAATATCATACAACTTTTTATATAGCTATGCTACTCATAAAGTTATAGCAACCATAACCTTAGATACCCGCAAGTTTTCATTACCATACTGGATCCGTTTAACTGAAAATCATTACCTCATAGTTGCATCCTAATCATAATCCTTCCCAAACACTTATTACCACGCTCAACAAACCTTGCCATTATCTCAAAGTTAAACTAATTGTAGACGTGATAGCTCAAACTCATTATACAGTCTAATTTCTAAATTAACCAATTTCCATATGTACTTTCCCGCTGGTACACTCACTTTCCTTCACACAAATATACTTGTTGAAACTTTCTTTACCCATAAGCTTATTATTTCAATATTAGTCCACTCATTTTTGGTTTATAATGAAGTCGTCAGTCCACAAGTAGATCATTGCAATACACTTCATACTTAAACACACTAATATAATACCAAGATCCACCGCTATAATGTTCCTTATAAACAATGCCCAACTTAATTATATGTGGTGACAACCAGTTGGTTTCTCAGATGTGATTGCACATCAACCTCATTAGCCCAGGAGGTAAAAAACTCTGATAGTTTCCTTAAGTAATTGTGTATCATGCTCAATAACCGACGTCTCTATTTCTATGTATCACTAGCACTATATCATCAAAGCCCGATAGATCCACCACTAAAATACATCATACCCACCGGAACAATCATACCTAGATAGTCTACACGTTCTTACCCATTACGTAACTTACATTACCAAAGCATTTCAGTCTCCAGCCAAAACTGATATGCACCCTTTCGTAGGCCAGTTCAATAGCAGAAGCAACACAACCCATAACCATAACCAAGTAAACCCAGGTACCACGGTAGTAGACTTATAATAACCTTTCATAATATATACTCACTCTATAAAATCACCGTAGAAATTTTGATCTCAATTGGCGCAACCTCATTCTCATCATACACTACACAACTCATTCTTTTATGACAAACTTCACATACTGTAGTCTCCAAATTCATAGTGGTCACAACATAGTCATTCCCCTAATTATACCATTCTCAATTATTGAACCACTTCAAACACCGAGTAGGCCACACAAGCACCATTCTCGATGTTGAACCACTAACCAAAAATATAAGACATTCATATGATCCTCCAGACCATTGTCCCTCTTTCTATACTATATCCTCAAAGTACATTATTGAACCACAACCTTACTTCTTTTTTTTGAATCGCTTCGCCTTACAAGTTTGACCACACATGCTTTTCATAATCCTATCACTTTAACCTCAAAATCATATTTAAAACCAAAATCACGCGATGACATCTCAACTTCACGCACATAAAATCAAGCACAAGTCATCACTATAAGTTAAAGAAAAAAGTGAAGAAATAGAAATTAGATCCGATCAAGTAGGCACGATAAAGAATCAAAAAGTAAAGATTTTTCCTAACAATGTTCATAGCCTCCGAAAATAATATAGACATTTTCATACTGATCCTCTAGACTCTACTTAGACTTGGCTTATACACATGTGAGACATATGAACCTAGGGTTTTGATAATATTTTATCACGATCCAAAACTGGGTTCGATGGCACTCAGCCTATCCCACTGGACAAGTCAGCCTAAACCCAACAATTTTAGGAAATAATGCAGAAGTTTTAAGCAAACTCGTATAACCCACAACATCTAGCTGTCACGTGCACAAGCCACTAATAAATATGAAATAAAATATAAATACAAGTCTCAAATGTCTTTGTATCTCAAATTAAATAAAGCATAAATATAAAGAGGCAAGGAAGATCGTCGGGTGTCAATTAGCTCCTCTCAAAGTCATCTCAAAGCCTTGGAGGATAAGGAATACTCAAAATCACTGTCCGAATTCAGAACCTACATAAATGAGAAGCAAGAAGTGAGTATCAAATAACACAGTATTCAATAATTCAACTAAAAAAACTAGGCAAATCTAATAGAACTCGGAAACTCATTTTATCCCAACCAAACCTCCATAGCTACAACCTGCATAGAAAATCAGCCATACCTAGATTTCACAATATACAATTCAAATATGTTCCACAATCATAGTTAAGTCAGCACAAGTATCATAAGAATCAAATATAAGAGTCTATAGTCCACAAACAAGTATGCAAGGATGCTCATACACAATGAATAATCGAGTATCAGTCACATTCACCAGCAATGACCTCAGTAGTGCATTCTCGTCAAAAATAGCCTCGACATCAAACTCTCGACGAAAATGACCTTAGCAACATACTCTCACTTGTAATGACATCACACTCTTGCTGAAAATGACCTCGATATCACATTCTTACAGAAATGACCTCAGCATCACACTGTAACACCCCTTAAAATTTTTCCCTAAGATTTGGACCCTTCTTGTGTTCGGGTAGGGCCAAACTCGAGTATTGTGGAGCATTCGCATGAGTGAGATGAGTTGTTGAGAAATTTAGCAGCGTTAGAGGTAATGTGGGGTCATGAGGGACCCTAGGACCAAATTAAATCCAAAGATTAATCGTAGCTAAGTTTGAGGAGGAGTTCGCATAAGGGGTTGACTTCTAACAACCCTATCTTTTGAAAGACGACAATCTAGGTAGCCCACGACATATCAAATTAAAGTTCATCGAGTCTTCTTTCCAACGCCACCAAGAATGTAATTTTTGGGGTTCGGAGTCGAAAGATATGGCGATCCTAAGATAAACTAGCACAATAGAGATTTTCAGGCTTGGGTTGCAATTGCTGGAAAACTAGGCTTGGCGTCGTAGTAGCGCGATGCGCCACTATCGCGCCAGAAACATGGATCAGTAGTTTGGGCTCTGGCACGCCGCGCCACTATAAGGTGTGCAGGGTTTTTCAAGCCAATTTCTAGAACCCAGAAATTTTGGCCTTGGCGCTGTAAGGGCGCGACGCGCCACTACCGCACCAAGAATGTGCCTCAGTAGTTTGATCCTTGGTGCGGCGCTCCACTATGAGGTGTGTAGGTTTTTAGGCATAATCGGCCTGACACTGTAATGGCGCAACGCGCCACTATTGCGCCAGGTGCATTTTTGCCTATTTTTCAAAACTTTTGAGGAGGGGCAATTTGGGAACTTACCCAAATTATATATGTATTACCCAAATTATAAAACTCCTTTCTAATTCATGCATTTGTATGTTACAGATAATGCCTCCTAAACGTACTGCTATCCAAAGGAATGTTGGTAATGTAGAGATGCCTCAGTCTAAGGTATGCCCGGCAAGGGCTAGAGGCCGACCTACGAGGTATGCGGAGGCGCCTCAAGTTCCTGCTACCCCGCCTTCACCCACGTCAGAGGCGGAATTTAGGGAGGCAATTGCAATGCTCACTAAATTAATGGCTGCCCGAAATAGTAGCCAGAGTTCGCCAACCCGCAACTCTAGTTCCCAAGAGCCGTATGCTGCAGCCAGAATTCGAGACTTTTTGGGGATGAATCCGCCGGCATTCACGGGTTCTAAGGTTGATGAAGACCCCCAAAAATTTATTGATGAGATGTGGAAAATTCTGAAAGTTATGCATGCTACGGAAATTGAGGGGGTTAAGTTGGTGTCCTATCAACTCAAGGATATGACGAACATTTGGTATAACCAATGGGAACAGGGTAGGGGTGAGGATGCTGAACCTTCTAGGTGGGATGAATTTGAGGGAGCCTTTCTTGACCACTTCTTTCCCCAAGAATTAAGGGAAGCAAAGGTGGAGGAGTTTATAAATTTGAAACAGGAAGGCATGACAGTTAAGGAGTATGGCCTGAAATTCATCCAGCTGTCCAGGTATGCTCTAGAAATGATCCTAGATATGAGGTCAAAGATGAGGAAGTTTGTCTCCGGATTAGGGAGGCATATGAAGAAGGAGTGCAAAGCAACATTGTTGATCTCGGATATGAATATTTCCAGACTAATGGTGTATGCTCAACAGGTA
This sequence comes from Solanum dulcamara, assembly GCF_947179165.1. Taxonomy (NCBI): domain Eukaryota; kingdom Viridiplantae; phylum Streptophyta; class Magnoliopsida; order Solanales; family Solanaceae; genus Solanum; species Solanum dulcamara. The sequence continues at coordinate 35,677,807 of NC_077243.1, read as the reverse complement.
GAGGAGGAGAAAAGAAAAGACAGAGAAGAGCACCTGAGCAAGAAGGTAAAATCAGCGGGCCATGAAAGTGAATAGAGGCAAAACAAGGGCAACAGGTCCTTCTTCCAAAAGAGGCCTTCCAACTATGCCTCATCTACCGCCAGTGCACCTATACCGCAGAACAGGTATGATCGGCAGGGTCAGAGCCACCAGAATTTTGGACCCCAGGGTTTTCAATCCTAGGCCAGTGTAAGTAAAGGTTCGAGGAGGAAGCCACCATGCGGCAATTGTGGTAGGCTCCACTTGGGAGAATGCAGAGCGGAAAGGGTTGGTTGTTATAAATGCGGCCAAATAGACCATTTTCAAAAGGAGTATCCAGCAGGGTGAAATAGAGTCCAGCATTCTGCCACCGCACCGCCGGCTAGAGGTAATCAGAGGGGCACTACTTCAGGCCTCAGCGGAGGTACAAACCGTTTATATGCCATGGGTAGTCGCCAAGATCAAGAGAACTCTCCAAACCTCGTGACGAGTATGATTTGAGTCTCTTCTCTTGATTGCTATGTCTTGATGGATCTGGATGCCACACTATATTTCGTGACTCCTTACGTGGCTAGTAAATTCAATAAAATTCCCGAATATCTTCTTGAGCCTTTCAGTGTAGCTACTCTTGTCGGTTATTCTGTCTTAGCTGAGAGAGTTTATAGAGATTGCACTGTGTCAATTTATCACAGGGATTTCTTGGCCGACCTAGTTGAGTTGAACATGGTTGATTTTGATGTGATCCTTGGCATGGACTGGCTTTATGTCTGTTATGCCTCTATTGCTTGTAGGACTTGGATTGTCAAGTTCAAATTCCCGAATGAGGTAGTCATAGAGTGGAAAGGGAGCCCTGTCACGCCTAAGGGTAAGTTTATTTCTTACCTTAGGGCCAGGAAGCTAATCTCAAAAGGGTGTATCTATCACCTTGTCCAAGTGAAATTCGACAATGTGGAGTCTCCATCCCTTGAGTCGGTTCCGATTATCAATGAGTTTCCCAACGTTTTTCTCGAGGATCTGCCTGGAGTCCCTCCTGATAGGGAGATCGACTTTGGGATTGACGTTCTTTCTGATACCCAGCCTATCTCAATTCCTCCCTATAGGATAGCTCTAGATGAGTTGAAGGAGTTGAAAGAACAGTTGAAAGACTTATTAGATAAGGGATTTATTAGGCCGAGTGTCTCACCATGGGAAGCTCCAGTCTTATTTGTTCAAAAGAAAGATGGGTCCCTTAGAATGTGTATTGATTATAGGCAGCTGAACAAGGTCACTATAAAGAATAAGTACCCTCTCCCCAAAATAGATGACTTATTAGATCAACTTCAGGGTGTCACTTGCTTCCCAAAGATAGACTTGAGATACGGCTACCATCAGCTGAAGATGAGGGAATGTGATATTCCGAAGACCGCTTTTCAAACTCGTTACGGCCACTTTGAATTTTTGGTCATGTCCTTTGGGTTGTCTAATGCCCCTGTAGCTTTTATGGATCTCATGAACCAAGTATTCAAACCATATCTTGATATGTTTGTGATTGTATTCATAGATGATATTCTGGTCTACTCCAAGAACGAAGAGGAGCACGCCCATCATCTTAGAATCATCTTACAAACTATGAGAGAACAGGTATTGTATGTAAAGTTCTCCAAATGTGAATTTTGGCTTGCATCAATGGCTTTCTTAGGCCACATCATATCTGGAGATGGTATTCAGGTTGACGCTCAAAAGATTGAAGTTGTAAAGAATTGGCCCAGACCCACATCCCCGAAAGAGATAAGGAGCTTCTTGGGTTTGGCCAGCTATTATCGAAGGTTTGTAGAGGGATTCTCATCCATATAATCACCATTGACTAAGCTGACCCAAAAGAAGTCTAAGTTCCAATGGTCCGATGCTTGTGAGGAGAGTTTCCAGAAATTGAAGACCAAGCTAACCACTGCTTCTGTTCTAACCTTGACTGATGGTACAGAGGGTTTTGTGATCTATTGTGATACATCTAGAATTGGTTTGGGTTGTGTGTTGATGCAAAGGGGGAAGGTTGTAGCCTATGCTTCAAGACAGCTTAAGGTTCATGAGAGGAATTACCCAAATCATGACCTTGAGCTAGCAGCTGTAGTGTTTGCACTTAAAATATGGCGCCACTACTTGTATGGAGTGCATATTGATGTATTCACCGATCACAAGAGCTTGCAGTACGTCTTTAGCTAGAAGAAACTCAACCTGAGGCAAAGGAGATGGCTTAAGCTACTCAAAGACTATGATATGAGCATCCTCTACCATCTAGGTAAAGCTAATGTTGTTACTGATGCCCTTAGCAGGTTGTCTATGGGTAGCACTGCCCACGTGGAGGAAGGAAAGAGATAATTGGCGAAGGAGGTATACAGATTAGCCCGATTGGGAGTTCTTCCTGAAGAGAACAATGAAGGCGGAGTTACAATTCAGGATGGGTCTACATCCTCACTTATGGCAGAGGTAAAGGAGAAACAAGATCAGGATCCCGTCCTCCTTCGATTGAAGGAATTTATCCATAAACAGGGGGTGATGGTCTTCACCAAATGGGGAGATGGTGTGTTGAGATACCAAAAACGATTGTGTGTGCCAGATGTCGATGGTGTTCAAGGAAGAATTATGGCTGAAGCGCATAGTTCCAAATACTCTATCCATCCCGGCTCTACGAAAATGTATCATAACTTGAGGGAAATCTATTGGTGGAGTGGGATGAAGAGAGATATTGCGGAATTTGTGTCCAAGTGCCCGAATTGTCAACAGGTGAAGGTTGAGCATCAAAGGCCATGTGGTTTAGCTCAAAATATAGAAATTCCAGAATGGAAGTGGGAAATGATCAACATGGAATTTATTACAGGTTTGCCGAGGTCCCTAAAGCAATACGATTCAATTGCTTCCCTTATTTCATACTCTGACTTCGTGCGATAGAGTTAAACTCTATAAAACTCCTTTATAATTCGTTGCGTTTGTACATTACAGATAATGCCTCCTAAACGTACTGCTATCCAAAGGAATGTCGATAATATAGAGATGCCTCAGTCTGAGGTACGCCCGGCAAGGGCTAGAGGCTGACCTGCGAGGTATGCGGAGGCGCCTCAAGTGCCTGCTACCCCGCCTTCACCCACGTTAGAGGCAGAATTTAGGGGGGCAATTGCAATGCTCACTTAATTGATCGCTGCCCGAAATGGTAGCCAGAGTTTGCCAACCCGCAGCTCTAGTTCCCAAGAGCCGTCTGCTGTAGCCAGAATGTGAGACTTTTTGAGGATGAATCCGCCGGCATTCACGGGTTCTAAGGTTGACGAAGACCCCCAAAACTTTATTGATGAGATGTGGAAAATTCTGAAAGTTATGTATGCTATTGAAATTAAAGGGGTTGAGTTGGTGTCCTATCAACTCAAGTATGTGGCGAACATTTGGTATTACCAATGGGAACAGGGTAGGGGTGAGGATGTTGAACCTGCTAGGTGGGATGAATTTGAGGGAGCCTTTCTTGACCACTTCTTTCCCCGAGAATTGAGGAAAGCAAAGGTGGAGGAGTTTGTAAATTTGAAACAGGAAGGCATGACAGTTAAGGAGTATGGCCTGAAGTTCATCCAGTTGTCCAGGTATGCTCCAGAAATGATCCCAGATATAAGGTCAAAGATGAGGAAGTTCATCTCCGGATTAGGGAGGCATGTGAAGAAGGAGTGCAAAGCAACATTGTTGATCTCGGATATGGATATTTCCAGATTAATGGTGTATGCTCAACAGGTAGAGGAGGAGAAAAGAAAAGATAGATAAGAGCACCTGAGCAAGAAGGTAAAATCAGCAGGCTATGAAAGTGAACAGAGGCAAAACAAGGGCAACAGGTCCTTCTTCTAGAAGAGGCCTTCCAACTATGCCTCATCTACCGCTAGTGCACTTATGCCGCAGAACAGGTATGATCGGCAGGGTCAGAGCCACCAGAATTTTGGACCCCAGGGTTCTCAATCCCAGGCCAGTGTAAGTCAAGGTTTGAGGGGGAAGCCACCATGCGGCAAGTGTGGTAGGCTCCACTTGGGAGAATGCAGAGCGGGAAGGGTTGGTTGTTATAAATGCGGCCAAATGGACCATTTTCAGAGGGAGTGTCCAATAGGGGGAATATAGTCCAGCATTTTGCCACCGCACCGCCGTCCAGAGGTAATCAAAAGGGCACTACTTCAAGCATCAATGGAGGTACAAACCGTTTATATGCCATGGGTAGTAGCCAAGATGAAGAGAACTTTCCGAACGTTGTGACGGGTATGATTCGAGTCTCTTCTCTTGAATGCTATGTCTTGATGGATTTGAGTGCCACACTATCTTTCGTGACTCTTTATGTGGCTAGTAAATTCAATAAAATTCTCGAATGTCTTCTTGAGCCTTTCAGTGTAGCTACTCTTGTCGGTGATTCTGTCTTAGCTGAGAGAGTCTATAGAGATTGCACTGTGTCAATTTATCACAGGGATTCCTTGGCCGACCTAGTTGAGTTGAACATGGTTGATTTTGATGTGATCCTTGGCATGGACTGGCTTTATATCTGTTATGCCTCTATTTATTGTAGGACTCGGATTGTCAAGTTTAAATTCCCGAATGAGGCAGTCATAGAGTGGAAAGTGAGTCCTATCACGCCTAAGGGTAAGTTTATTTCTTACCTTAGGGCCAGGAAGCTAATCTCAAAAGGGTATATCTATCACCTTGTCTGAGTGAAAGACGACAATGTTGAGTCTCCATCCCTTGAGTCGGTTCCGATTATCAATGAGTTTCCCAATGTTTTTCCTGAGGATCTGCCTAGAGTCCCTCCTGATAGGGAGATCGACTTCGGGATTGACGTTCTTTCTGATACCCAGTCTATCTCAATTCCTCCCTATAGGATGGCTCTAGCTGAGTTGAAGGAGTTGAAAGAACAGTTGAAAGACTTGTTAGATAAGGGATTTATTAGTCCGAGTATCTCACCATGGGGAGCTCTGGTCCTATTTGTTTGAAAGAAAGATGGGTCCCTTAGAATGTGTATTGACTATAGGCAGCTGAACAAGATCACTATAAAGAATAAGTACCTTCTCCCCAGAATAGATGACTTATTTGATCAACTTCAGGGTGCCACTTGCTTCTCAAAGATAGACCTGATATACGTCTACCATCAGCTGAAGGTGAGGGAATGTGATATTTCGAAGACCACTTTTCAAACTCGTTACGGCCACTTTGAATTTTTGGTCATGTCCTTTGGGTTGACTAATGCCCCCGCAGCTTTTATGGATCTCATGAATCGAGTATTCAAACCATATCTTGATATGTTTGTGATTATATTCATAGATGATATTCTGGTCTACTCCAAGAACGAAGAGGAGCACGCCCATCATCTTAGAATCATCTTACAAACTATGAGACAACAGGTATTGTATACAAAGTTCTCCAAATGTGAATTTTGGCTTGCATCAATGGATTTCTTAGGCCACATCGTATCTGGAGATGGTATTCAGGTTGATGCTCAAAAGATTGAAGTTGTGAAGAATTAGCCCAGACCCATATCCCCGAAAGAGATAAGGAGATTCTTGGGTTTGGCCAGCTATTATCGAAGGTTTGTAGAGGGATTCTCATCCATATCATCACCATTGACTAAGCTAACCCAAAAGAAGGCTAAGTTCCAATGGTCCGATGCTTGTGAGGAGAGTTTCCAGAAATTAAAGACCAAGCTAACCACTGCTTCTGTTCTAACCTTGACCGATGGTACAGAGGGTTTTGTGATCTATTGTGATACATCTAGAATTGGTTTGGGTTGTGTGTTGATGCAAAGGGGGAAGGTTGTAGCCTATGCTTCAAGACAGCTTAAGGTTCATGAGAGGAATTACCCAACTCATGACCTTGAGCTGGCAGTTGTAGTGTTTGCACTTAAAATATGGCGCCACTACTTGTATGGAGTGCATATTGATGTATTCACCGATCATAAGAGCTTGGAGTACGTCGTTAGCTAGAAGGAACTCAACCTGAGGCAAAAGAGATGGCTTGAGCTACTCAAAGACTATGATATGAGCATCCTCTACCATCTAGGTAAAGCTAATGTTGTTACTGATGCCCTTAGCAGGTTGTCTATGGGTAGAACTACCCACGTGGAGGAAGGAAAGAGAGAATTAGCGAAGGAGGTATACAGATTAGCCTGATTGGGAGTTCATCTGGAAGAGAACAATGAAGGCGGAGTTACTGTTTAGGATGGGTCTACATCCTCACTTTTGGCGGAGGTAAAGGAGAAACAAGATCAGGATCCCGTCCTCCTTCGATTGAAGGAAGTTGTCCACAAACAGGGGGTGATAGTTTTCACCAAAGGGGGAGATGGTGTGTTGAGATACCAAAAACGATTGTGTGTGCCAGATGTCGATGGTGTTCAAGGAAGAATTATGGCTGAAGAGCATTGTTCTAGATACTCTATCCATCCCGGCTCTACGAATATGTATCATGACTTGAGGGAAATCTATTAGTGGAGTGGGATGAAGAGAGATATTGCGGAATTTATGTCCAAGTGCCCGAATTGTCAACAGGTGAAGGTTGAGCATCAAAGGCCATGTGGTTTAGCTCAAAATATAGAAATTCCGGAATGGAAGTGGGAAATGATCAACATGGACTTTATTACAGCTTGCCGAGGTCCCGAAAGCAATACGATTTGATTTGGGTGATTATGGATAGAATGATGAAATCGGCTCACTTCTTGGCAGTTAAGACTACTGACACCGCAGAGGATTATGCAAAGTTGTACATTCAAGAGATCGTCAGACTGAATGGGGTCTCTTTGTCTATCATCTCAGACAGAGGAGCTCAATTCACTTCTTAATTTTGGAAATCCTTTCAGAGGGGATTTGGTTCGAAGGTGAATTTGAGTATGGTCAGACAGATGGCCAAGTAGAGCGCACTATTCAGACATTGGAAGATATGTTGAGGGCATGTGTGCTTGACTTCAAAGGAAATTGGGATGATCACTTGCCTCTCATAGAATTTGCATATAACAATAGCTATCATACAAGCATTCAAATGGCTCCTTATGAGGCCTTGTATGGGAGGAGGTGTAGGTCACCCATTGGGTGGTTTGAAGTTGGTGAAGCCGAGTTGATTGGGCTCGATTTTGTTCATCAAGCCATGGAGAAGGTGCAAGTTATTCGAGAGAGGCTAAAGACAGCCCAAAGCCGCCAAAAATTTTACACCGATGTGAGGAGGAGAGACTTAGAGTTCAAGGTGGATGATTGGATGTATTTGAAAGTGTCACCCATGAAGGGTGTCATGAGGTTTGGAAAGAAGGGGAAACTTAGTCCTCGATATATTGGTCCGTACCAAATTTTGAGGCGGATTGGGAGTGTTGCTTATGAGTTGGAGTTACCCTCGGAGTTAGCCTCTATTTATCCAGTGTTCCACGTTTTGATGTTGAAGAAGTACTTAGGTGGTCCTTCGTTGGTAGTCCCCATTGATAGTATTGGAGTTAAGGATAGCTTATCTTATGAAGAGGTTCCGTTCCAAATTCTTGATCGCCAAATTTGCAAATTGAGGAACAAAGAGATCGCCTCAGTCAAAGTCCTGTGGAGAAACCAACTTGTTGAGGAAGCCACATGGGAAGCGGAGAAATCCATGAAATCTAAATATCTACATCTATTCGTGCCTACCGAGGAGAATGTTGAAGGTAATGTCCATTTCCTTGACATTGAATTCATTTGTACATTTTGAGTCTTGATTGATAATTGATTGAGAATTTGATTGATTGAATGACTGAGTTTTGAATGAGATTTGCACCCCGAGTCTATTCTTGACTTCTCGTTATTCGAGGACGAATGATCCCAAGGGGGAGATAATGTAACACCCCTCAAAACTTTTCCCTAAGATTTGGACCCTTCTTGTGTTCGGATAGGGTCGAACTTGAGTATTGTGGAGTATTCGCGTGAGTGAGACGAATCATTGAGAAATTTAGCAGCGTTAGAGGTAATGTGGGGTCATGAGGGACCCTAGGACCAAATTAAATCCAAAGATTCGTCGTAGCTAAGTTTGAGGAGGAGTTCGCATAAGGGGTTGACTTCTAACAACCCTATCTTTTAAAAGACGACAATCTGGGTGGCCCACGAAACATCAAATTAAAGTTCGTCGAGTCTTCTTTCCAACGCCACCAAGAATATAATTTTTGGGGTTCGGAGTTGAAACATATGGCGATCCTAAGATAAACTAGCACAGCAGAGATTTTTTGGCCTGGGTTGCAATTGCTGGAAAACTGGGCTTGGCACCGCAGTGGCGCGACGCGCCACTATAAGGTGTGCAGGGTTTTTCAAGCTAATTTCCATAACCCATAAATTTTGGCCTTGGCGCTGTAAGGGCGCGACGCGCCACTACCGCGCCAAGAATGTGCCTCAGTAGTTTGGTCCTTGGCGCGGCGTGCCACTACGAGGTGTGTAGGTTTTTAGGTGTAATCGGCCTGGCGCTGCAATGGCGCGACGCGCCACTATCGCGCCAGGTGCATTTTTGTCTATTTTTCAGAACTTTTGAGGAGGGGCAATTTGGGAACTTATCCAAATTATATATGTATTACCCTTGGTCTTTTGGGAACACATTTTGAAGCCTCACTCTCTCTCTAAAAGCCCTAGGAGCTTCTCTCTCTCTCTCTTCTTCTTCTTCTCCATTTCCAACAAAAAGAGTCCAAGAGCTTCAAGATTTGAGTCCTCCATTGAAGACCCAACATCAAAGTTTTCTTCAAGTCTTCACTAAGGTATGTAAGGCTATCCAAAACATGGGTTGAGTCCACCCATGTGCCCTACTCTTGCTTTGAGGTTAGATGTCCATGAAAATGGAGTTTCTTGATATGGTTTATGGTTGAATAAGTTTTGTCCCCTATTTATTTGATGCTATATGTGTGTTGAGGTTATTGAGCTAAGAAGTTCCTAAAACCTTCATGTTAGTATGAGTTTAGGGAGATGACTTGTTATTATGTTTTATTGATCTCCTTAGCCATGTGATTATGTTGCTTAAGTCATTTTCCTTAAATGTATTGTTCTACTTGGATTGTTGAGCTAAAGTCATAGAGTTGTGATGAGTCTTGAGGAGATGTCATAAATTCTTATCTAAATGAGTCTTGATTTATTTAATTGGAGGATAGAATTGGCGAGTGGACGAGATCCTAAGTGGAACTTGCCATTACGACTTAATTGAGTTGAGAATGAGGATAGAGTTGATGAGTGGGCAATGTTCCACATGAAACTAGCCATGAGGGCTTGTTTGAGATGATTGGAGGGAGTTTTATTAGCATAGAGTCATGGGAGGAGTATCGAGCACCGAAGCGGGTAAGAGTATAGTCCATACTCGAACCCCAGAAACTACGCCGCTAACGTAGGTAGGGATGGAACCGTTAAAGTCGGATGCTTCCCATGGGATCGAACCGTTAAAGTCGGATGTTTCCCATTTATTTGTCCTGACGTGATAGGACTTAACTAATCGATGGCATCCATGATTTGGGAGGCGTTCATGCCCTGGCAAGGTATGGATGGACGTGGCAACAATGTCTGATTGTTGTACTATCACTGGCTCATATGTTATGGTTGTCGGATAAGAGAAACTCCCATTTAGGTCTTGATAGTGCTCTGAGTCAGTCGAGTTGAGTGGCTTATGAGTTAGTCCCGTCTAAACTATTCTTGTTAGACTTAGGACATTTGAGTGAGTTGTTATGTATATATGTATGAGTTGAGATCCTGAGTTGATATTGATGTTTCCTTGATGTTGTTTCATCCGGCCATTTTACATACTCGTACATTCCATGTACTGACGCCATTTGGCCTGCATCGTCTCATGATGCAGAGATAGGTACCAGAGAACATCACCCAGCGCACCGTTGATTATCTACGCACTTCCAGCTACGTAGTGAGTCCTCCTAGCTTCTGGAGGATCTTTAGCTCCCTGTATAGCTTCAGGTTGTCTCCTTTATTTTGATTGTGGTAGCCATGGGGTTTTCATTGGCACCTTCTACACTTTGATAGAGGCTTCATAGACTAGAGTGTGGGGAGTTTGGACTGTTATTTTTGAGGAGTCCTATTATACTTATTTTGTTGAGTTAAACATGTTTGGCCTTCGGCCCCCATATTGTATATAACATGTTATAATTGAGCCTTCCTTTGAGCATGTGTGACTGAAAGACGGAATGATTGAGTTAGGTGGTTCGCTTAAAGGTCAGAAATGGCTTCCAAGTGCCGGTTACGTCTAGGGTACCCTCCCGGGGCGTAACACACACTCTCACCGACAATGACCTTGGCATCACGCACTCACTGAAAATGACCTCGGCATCACACTCTCATCTAAAAAGACCTCGGCAACACAATCACACCAGAAAAGACCTCGGCAACACAATCTCGCCGAAAAAGACCTCGGCATCACTACATGTCCTTCTCATCACAGTTTTCAAGTACAAAATTCAATCGGCATGTTCATTCAATAATGAAGAATGCAAGTTCAAGAAGTTCACAATCACAATGAAACTATCAAAGCACTTCATCAAATACACATTCATATCAAAATCAAGGTATTTCACACTTTCTCATCACAAGATTAGCACATATTGCCTTTTTGTTAACCCCATGTTTTAACTTTGGTTAATGTATGTAAGAAACAACCCTCAATTTCTTTTCATTACTTCCCATCACACACACAAGAAAGGAAATTTGAGAATTCTACAAGATTTAACGGAGTTTTAAAAGTTCACTTGCCTCAATTGATCGAATAATCACTTTAAAACTTGAGCCTTTTGTAACGCTTCCGAAAGATCGAAATCTATTCAAATACATAATCTTCATAAGCATACGAATCAATGACACCCATATTGTTATATTTATTTTTGGCTAAAACATTGGGTCAAAAAGTCATTCTGATCCATTGAAGCCAAATCTTCTTTCAGATTATATTATCCATAATAAAACAAGCTTACACATCAAATTTCAACTAAAATGGGTCGTTATTCGACTTACAAATTAAAATTTTATGCTAAGAGCTCTAGGGCCATATTTTCTTATTTCTGCATTATGTCTCCATGAATCTACCCTAAAAGTATGTTCATGATCACATAAAAGTTCGATGGAAAGGACGAGAATAATTACCTTGACGCTTTGGAATGAAAATTCTTATTTTTCTCTTCTCCTTTATTTTTCTTTTCCCTCTTTCTTTTATTTTCTTCCTCCATATTGTTTTCCCTCATCTCATTTTTGCGTCTCATTTTGTCTCATGTTTGCTGACTCTTCTTTTCTTTTTTGAATTAGGCATTTGCCCCACTTTTTTTCCTTTTCCTTTATTTTTTTATTTCTTTAAAAAAAGAACTTAATATCTCCTTTTTTTTCATTATTATTAGCAACAAAATAATTCTTTCATTAATCTAAAAATCATGCCACTCATTCTCACAAGTCATAAATTATTTTAAAAATCAAGCGTTAAAATAGAAAAATTGATAAATTTCACTAAACAGCTAGAAGAGTTGTTACATCTTCTTAGTGACAATGAAATATTGACTTTGTTAATAAAAATTTACGCTTTAGTAATTTGAATTTTGATATATGTGATGATGTTTGATTGTACACAAAATTTAAGATTTTTTTTTAATCTTATTTAATTAAACAATTGTCACAGACATTCCTGTTGATATAATGTTACGACCTGATTTCTCAAGTCATGATGACACTTAATACAACTCACCAGTAGGAAGCCTAACCAATAGCCCAGAGCCATAAGTAATGGGCTATCAAGCGGAAGATAACAAATTGAAGTAGAAGACAATGATAAGGAGAAGAAAGAGGGATAACAGTGTATCTATATACAACACCCTAAGAACTAGCATCAGCCAGTAATCGAGCCTCTAATCAAAGTAAGTGTACAAGACTTTTATAGATACAACTACAAGTATAGTCTATCTTCAAAAGTAAAGTAAAGACAAGTCCTAGTCAAAAGTAGATTGAAATTGGCAACTCCGAATGCCAAGAGCTCACCCAATCTCTGAATCTAAGCTGCTCTGCACGAACTCCAAATCAACGGCGATAACCTGTATTATGATCCGCAGGGTGCAGAATAGTAGTATGAGTACCAAATAAATGGTACTCAATAGGCATAGGATGACTGACCTCCACAAATAAAGCAAGTATAAATAACATATAAATGAGGTAAGTACAACACAAGTAACCACACCAGAGATACAACATGATAGACAAAAAATATGAATGAAGTAATAGAGTACATGGAGTAAACTAACCGAGTCAAGAAGCGTATCTGGAAGCGCAATTCCAAAAACCTACTCGCAATAAAGAAGTACTACAGGAATCAACTAAACAAGGACATATCATCGATGAACACCAATAAGTAACATAAAAGCCTAGAAACTAATCCAACTCAACCTAATAGGGAATACCAACAACAAGTCAATAATAAGCCATACGACTAATCAACTAGCAAGCAACACAAAATAAATACAGTTATAATTAGAGAATAACCAATCAGACGCTCATATATTCAGAAGGTACAAACACACAAACATAACCCCCATCCCCCATAAAACCGATGGTGCCCCTACCCTCATAAAATTGGTGGTACCAAACAATAACCAATTATATTGGTGATAGGCGATGCATATGAATGGAAGTTTGTAGTAAAACCATAGTATCATTTGTATCCATTAATAACCAGTGTCATCTATAACCAAGGCATTTAACCCAAAGCGTATAAACCCACCCCAGCCTGTGGCCTGCCAGGTAGGACCTATGTAGCTCCCTCATTCGGTACTGTGGTACTCTCGGCCAGAGGGTCCCATAGGGACACGAGTAGTATATATACACTGCCTGGGCCCAAACCAGGTTTATATCAAATCATCTTCGTTGTGGTACCGGAGGAATGAGTAGCCAAATCAAGAAGGAAAGAGCGATGATGCGCCGACTATTCAAGTAAAAATTGAGTGCATCCCAAATACCTCTAGTTTTTCAAAATTAGTTCATGAAAGGATCACATCCTCGATGCCTCGTATACTTTAAAAATCAGTATACCAAAGTAATACAGGTGGTACGACTCCCGTTAAACCTAATTTAAAAGAGTAATAGCATAAAAATATGGTTTCTTAAAAATAGTAGTGAAAATCCAATGTATGCACATAAATCGTACCACAAAACGCGTGGAAATGCTCAACTAATGCAATGCATGACATCACCAGCATCCAAATAAGGCATACGCAATCAAAAATTCAATACCAAACCTACCACGCTACCAAGGCGGAGGGAACTAACCTGGGATCCAACTGATCCTCAAAAATGTCCTAGGTCCCAACAATATAATAATAGACCAATAGCAGCATAACATTCCCAATAAAGTATAATAGGCCTACCGCTAATTGACAAGTGAAGGCATCAAGAAGAGCTCCAGAATAAAAAGGGAAGAAATATAGCTCAAGGGTCAATGCCCTACTCTGAAGATATTATTCCATCCTACAACCAAGCATAACTAAGCCAAACCTACTGCTACGACGATTCACTAAGGTCTCAAGCACTAGCACAAGGCACACCATCCAAGATAAGCCCAACCGGAAGCTATACATAGCTATAAGGGCAACAAAGCATATGCTAAAGTATCTAAGGCTCGACCCTAGTCGAAGGCCATCAATATCAATCCTATAAAGGATAATAATGCTAAGTCAATACCACAAACAAGGCCCAAAGCCTAAACTACGGATTTCACGAGACTACTCTAGTCCAAGGCTCAATCGGGAATCAAGAAGATGAAATGGAAGGAGGCAAAATCTATACTCATCAAGTACAAACTTAAATCACATGTAATTTATACTATACAATATCTAATAAATCTCAGTCAAAGTGGAAGACCATAGCCTACCTCGAAGTCGATCACGTGCATTCTGAATCCACCAATTTAAAACTTTTCACCTCTGAATCACCTCCAATTGCTGCCACACTAACAACATATTGACCACAACATCAATACATATGTTTTGACACCAAAATTGCATTAATCGGAGACGGACCCAAAATTGGATCTAAAACAGGATTGTGAAATCTACCATGGAAATCCCCAAATCGATTATGTGAAAAGGTTTATTTGAGCTTATTGAACTTGTGTCATAAAATGGGACACAATTCGATGCTTGGATGTGAAGAAATCAGCTCATGCAATTAATTAGCCATTAAAGCTTTAAAAGGACAAAGGAAAGCAGCTAATACTCAAAAAAAATACCTCAAATGATAGTCCCCAAGCACTCCAATGCGTAGCCACTTCAATTTTGAACAATCCAACCTTTGAATCACCTAGACCGAAGCTAAAATGAGAGAGAAATCGTGTTTTGAAAATGAGGATTGAGTGCTGATTTTCAGAATTAAAATATCTGAAATTCTGGTCGCTAAAAGGCAGATCTGATCTCTAAAAGCTAAATATATGGTCACTAAAAGCCTGCACCAGATATCAGTTTTTCCTATTTATTTTCAAAGTCTCCAAACGGACCCTCGGAATTCATTCGGAACACAATAAAAATAAACAAGGTATGCTACCTTACTAAATTCAATATTCCGAACTCAATGGAATCATCATATTTTTGGAAAAAGATTGATATGATAGAAATACCCCCTTGAAATCTCATTAGGCCAAAAACTTAACTTTTTACCTAAACACCCAAAATCTAATATATGACCTCGAGGCCCAAATCAAAGGTCCTACTAGACAAAATTCAATATTTTGGAGCTAATGGCGCTGACAGAATTCTCATACGACAATTAATTCTCTGAAGGTTGACCAAAGACAACCCTTGGCCTTTAAGCTTTCCAACATCTCGTCTAAATGCTCAAACTCACACCGAAAGTCTCGGAACCCAAATAAAAGGTCATTCTAGACCAAACTCGGTATTCCGAAACTAACCTCGCTGACGAAATTTCAATCTAAGCACGTTTACCAAGAATGTTAACCAAAGTAAAACTTTAGCCAAAACTTCAAAGTTGAAAGCCTCGGGATTCGAGCCGATCATGCGACTAGCCTAAAATGATCATTTCAGAACTGATTGAACAGTCAAAATTCCATTTTAAAGTTATTTTCCTAGAGTTTTGATAGAAGTCAACCGTTGAAACTTCGAAAGCTCCAAAACACAAAAATGGATATAAAATGCAAACGAACGACCAGGTGATTAAACTGCCGGTGTCAGCAAGTCATAAATGAATTGGGGCCGCTACATGAAATCTTTAAACGCTGAAAAGATCTAAAAATGGAGAAAATGACCTGGAGGGTCATTACATATATATAAATATATCTATCATTAAAAATTAAAATAGAAAGTATAAAGTTAAATTATATCTAAATATAAGAATGTATCATTTTTTCTACAATATACTGGAAAAAAATTACAATGTAAAATAGATGATTGGAACATTATTTTAGAATTCAAGAATCTATATTAAGGTATTTAAGTAATAAATTTTGAATAAAATGTTTTGATGCTAACATATACCAAGAAATATATTAAACTAGTAAACTTGTCCGTGTTTCGCGCGGTTATAAATGACGATAAGATGCCAATAATTTTATTAAATATAAAATAGATAGAAGAGGTATATATAATTTATCGATAGAGGCAAACATTTGGTTAGTAGATAGATGACTCCCAACAAAGTCATCAGTTACAATTTTTAACCAAAATAAATTATAAACTTACGACAATAAAACAAATTCGTATAAAATAATTAAAAAAAGAGAAAATTTAGAGACAACATACAATAAATAAATAAATAATGCAACATCATTCTATATCATTAATCAATAAAAATCAGAAAGAAAAACATACGAAATCAATGCACAATTTTTTGAGCTTTTGTCAACATCTATACCCACAAGTCGATCACTGTTCAATATCCTTGCAACATCATTCTACAACCTTAATCATTAAAATTAGATGACAAAATACAAAATCAATTCACATTTTTCGAGCTCTTGTCAACATCCATACACACAAGCCAATCACCATTCAATATCTTTTATTTTATTATTCAAGTCAAACTAAAATATGAATAAAATAAATACGTACCGAAAACATAAAAAATAAAAAGGCTAATGTGATCATTTCTACAAAGTCTTACAATATATCTACGAATAGGACTACAATATTGAATACCAAATAATATAATGAATATGACTATTAATTGTTAAGGATCTATGATAAAAAAAAAGTCATTGCGGAAATAATAAAAATAAAGACCATTAACTTTTCCATTAAAATAAAAAAAATAAAAAAATTTAAACTTCTTATCATTGCATATTTAATATAATTAAAAGATTTAAATGAATGATATTTTTAATGTTTTTAATATAGCACATAAAGAAAAAAAATAGAGAAATGTCCAAAAAATATTATAATTATACTTCTTGCAATATATAATAACCTGGGATCAATAAATACTTTTAAATATGATATAAATATGGAAAATAGGAAAAAGACTACCAAAAAAAAGGGGGAGAGAGAAGATAATTATATTTTTTGGATAAAAAAAATGATACATCACATCTTTTATCCCTAAAATTATATATTTTTGTAGCAATACAATCCTCATAGAAGAAATATATATATGAATTTTCATAAACCACATTACATCTTCTAAGGCTCCCATTTAAAATATTTACAGTAATACAACACTAATAAAAACAAAAAAATTTATTTAATCACAAATCTACAGACCTGGCTTGTTGATGAAAGTTTTCTAAAGAAATAATGTTTCAGTGATAAAGTGTCTTATCATGATCGGTTATGTGCTTCACTTTTATGCTTCATGATAATTTTGCCCTGCAAAAGAAACAATATGTGCAAAGTTAAACCAACAAAAAAATATGAATCAGGATCTGAAGCTGTACAATTACCTTGGATCTATTGAATTATTGTAATGCCTCAGTTAAAACCAAGCTTTTTGAGACAGATGAAAAACCAACTTACTCAGAAATGAAATCATTTTTGTCAATCCAAACATGAAATTTCAACCTAATTTCACTTTGTCAGATAAAAAATTCACAAGTCTTGATGATATGAGAAACCTAAAACTCAATAAAACTATACAATGAATATAATCAAATAAGGAAACAAATCAAGACTTTAACTTACTTGGATTGGATAAAATAAGTAAAATGGGAAAGAAAGGGAGCAATTTAAAGAAAAGATATGAATGACATTAATGGGAGATTAAGGGGAGGAAAACAATCAACGTAAAAGAAGGAATTGAAAAAGATTTTAGAAAAAAATAAGAATAACATTAATATTCAACTATATTTATGGTAAAATATTTAATGGTCATTACATAATTTAACGAAATTCAATAAATGTGGTAGAAAATTATTATTCCTTTAATTATAAAATAAGTGGTAAATTGAGAAAAATGTCAAAAAAATAATGTAAAAGATAAATATGAATCCTGACTTTAGAAGCATGCCACATCAGTAGCCCCATATTTCTCCTTTATATAGATATATAGATTGGATGGAATTTTCGATCTACTACTTGAATTTCTTTTATATATATACTACCTCCGTCTCAAATTAGATAGATATCTTACTAAAAATGCTTGTCCAATATTACTTAATCACTTACTAAATCAAGATAGAATTAATTAAATTTTTTTTATTTTACCCCTATAATTAATATGACTTTTGAATGTACACAATTCTCAATACTAGATATTTCTATACTTTATGTATATTGCATTGATATAAACAAATGACAAAATGGTAAAATCTTTCAATGTATTAATAATTTCTTAATCACCGTGTAAAGTTGAACGTGGTCATCTAATATGTGACGGAGGTAGTATATATTAAGTAAACTCATGGTCAAATAAGTGCAAGAATAGATTAAGATATATAGAATGTTAATTTAGGATGAGAAGAAAATCAAGTTGTGCAAAAAGAGAGCGAATTCAGAACAAATTAGTATTTATTACTCTTTCAATTTATATGTCTTCCGTATCTTTTGTAAGACTATAAGAGTTTCAATCATCTTTAATTTAAAATTAGGGTATTTTATTTAAATTTTATAGTGAAAAAGTCAATTATAATTTATTTTGACTTTTTTGGTAATTATCCGAATTCCCTTTTTTTCCAGATTTCTGATACATACGAATGACACTCATACATCGCGATTTGATACATAAGTCATTTTCATGATACATCGCTAGTTGATACAAACCAAACATTGTAATATCCATAAAACTTATGAATCAGCTTATCACACCTAATATATCATGAACCCAACAAAAATAGTAGTAAAACTTATGTTTTACTGATACATTTTGTATTTGGTTTGTATCAACTAGCGATGTATCATGAAAAAGATTTATGTGTCAAATCGCGATGTATCAGCAATATTCCTATGTATCAGAAGAGGGATTTTTAAAATTTTTATAAATGGTAGGGAATAATTAAAAATATAAGAATATAAAGTGTGTAATTTGATAATTTTTCCTTAAAATTATACTCTCTTTGTTTTAATTTATGTCGCATAAACTTTTATCGTGAATTTGGACATGGAATTTTCATGTTTTT
Organism: Solanum dulcamara; assembly: GCF_947179165.1. Lineage (NCBI taxonomy): Eukaryota > Viridiplantae > Streptophyta > Magnoliopsida > Solanales > Solanaceae > Solanum > Solanum dulcamara. Next base: position 35,659,246 of record NC_077243.1, on the reverse strand, counting down.
TGAAATAAATTTTATATATTTGAAAACTATGTAAAAAGTACCATAAGTCGTCACAATAATTGACAATTGAAAATATTTAAAGGATAGTATATGAAAAACAATTCGATCAAAAATAGAGTTTTTTGAATATTGAAATTCGAAAGATGTCACATAAATTGGATTGAGAAAGTAATATTCAGTCTTCCTTATTATTCTTAAACTCCGTATAATCAAAACTAAAATGAAACAGATGTCACGTAGTACTACAAATAATGTATTGTTTACAAGCATCCGTTCAATTAAAAAACACACACACACATACGATACATAGACGAGTGTATAAAAGGGAGGTATGATTAATTCAACGAACAAAGACAAATTAATAATAGAGAAAAGGTAGGTAATGATAAAAGTAAAATCAAGCATCATCACCATTCTTTGGAGGATGTACTGCATAGTAGGTCTGGACAATATCTAAGCAGAGGAGGAAAAGAGAAGCAACCAAAGCAATTATAGTCCAAGGATTGCTAAAATATGTGGTTATCAAATTAGCCATCCACATCTTGATTGTACTGTTATAATGGCCTTCTAAACCTTTCTTGACTATGCTGTAAGAAAAGATATCATCTGCCTCATAAGTATTTAAAGATTTGTACACTTGCACCATATCATCATCACTCCCTAAACTGTTGATGATAATTTTTGTTGTCGCAGTTCCTTCACATCTTCTGTTGTAGCCACAAGTAGTTTCATGAAACTCACGAAATAAGTTACAAACTTTACCCAAGCACTCTCTTGTACATGAGGAGATAACTCATATCAAATCATGTTCTTGGAAAACACTATCAACATACAAAAGCGGGAGTTTCAGCTCCGCAGAACGAAACAATTTAGTATGATTAAATCTTACACCCCTGAGAGATTGAATCCTGCTAGCCCTTAAATGAATCCCCTTTAATTTCAGATCCGTCACAGAATGAAACGCGTAAAGGCCACGCCTATTTGCATTTCCATCATTTTTCCAGCATTTGCAATAGTTTTTTTCCAGGCACTTTATCTTAACATTGCAACAACTACTGATAAGATCATGATCTAGACCTTTCACAATTACTCTACGGAGAATTTCAAAAAGGTGAGATTATTGTTTTCATTTGCAGGTTCTTTAATATTGAAGAACATTCTAATTTAATAATTTTCCATGTAATTTATAAATGCTTCTCTATCATGAATTGGATATCTCAAGCGAACCAAGATCTCGAGAATTTGAAAAGGTATCTGATTTTTAAGCAAATACACGTCACATTTAATGCTGGCATAAACAGCAGTACCAAGATGATAATTAATTGTCTTAGGCCGTTTAACTGATTCCTCATGCTCCAATATAATTTAGAATGACACATGCATTCTCGAGAAAATTCATCATTAGTGTACCCAATGGTGAATTCTTCAAGGTAACAACATTTTATGTACCTAATATCAGATAGAATGAAATCAACTTCATTTTTGTTTCCAATGAACCTTTTAACTGCTTCGGGCTTGAAATTCTCAACGAACTTGAGCTTCTCCTTTTCGTGGTGATAAGGCCCGAGTGAAACCACTTTTGGTTCATAGTCCTCATTGCTTTCCTCTCTCATAAACAATGGAACTATTTGCATTGGATATTTCTCAACTGTTGCAGTTGCCTCCTCCACTCCCATTGCCAGCATTTTCTTTAGCTACAACAAAAACTAAGTCAATTTCTATTAGACTTCACAAGTAAATAGGCAATATTTAATTTATTACTGTATATTAAAATTTATTCTCTTCAATTGTTAACCCACTTTTCTTTCAAACATTCTATTGTTGGAGCATCTCTACTTTGTCATCAACACCCAATTTTATTGATATTCACCCTTGATGTGAATTTATTTCCTTTTTAATTAAAAATATATAATTTCTAATTTTATCCCTAATATCGTTGTCTTGTAGCTAAGGTATTATCATGGCATTTAAAAACCTTGTGCCCGGTTAAACATTTTCATAAAAAATGAAAAGGAGAAAGAAATTTTGAACCAAGTATTTATCTAGCGTAACTTATAATAGATTGGGGCAGATATTGTGCTACATGGTCCAAATTTCAAGTTGAAAGAAAGTGGGAAGATCGAACATCCATGACTAGTTACTCTACTTGATCAGTATACTTTGTTCACACGTAAAAAAAAAAAACCTGAAAGCACTAGAAATGATATACATATAAAAACTTCTCAATTCTAAGCTATTGAGGTGTATGACCATCTCATCTAAAAGTTTAAAATGCTAAAAAACATATATTTTTAATTTAATTAGTTGTGTTATATCTCAATTGGCCCCTTTACGCGTTCGGCTTGATTTTTTTTCATTCACCAAACTCGGAAATACTATTTTACTTTTTGGGTGACAATAAATTTGAACCCAGGGCCCTGATATTTGCTCTGTTACCATGTTAAGATATTTGACTATACTAGAGAAAATATACTTTTGATTATTTAGTTACATCATCTCTAGACACTAATATGGAAACCTAAAAACTTTTAAAGTTTTACATTTTTTTGAGGAAGTGGGTATAAAGAATCAAAACTGAAAACTTTTCAATATTTTTTTGGAGGGGTGGGGGATATCAGTCGTGGAGGAATGGGGTCGTGGGATAAAAAATAAAATAAAAATGCAATCTACTTCATATTTAGTATCTACTTCATATTTAGTTTATCTTTTATAAAAAAATTATAAAAACTAAAAGTTTGAGTGGTTAAAAATTTAAAATTTTGGAGGGGATGGTGGAGTGTGGGGAGGGGGAGGGGTCATGGGGGTGGGTAGTGTAAAAATCCAAAGAAACAACTTTTAAAATATTTTTTTTAAGAATTTATTTTGGGGTGAGGGACTGGGGGTGTAACACCCCTCAAAATTTTCCCCTAGAATTCAAACCCTTCTTGTATACAGGTAGGATCGAACTCGAGTATTGAGGAGCGTATGCATGAGTTGAGATGAGTCTTTGAGAATTTTAGCAGTATTAGAGGTGAGGTGGGGTCATGGAGGACCCCAGGACCAAATTAAATCCAAAAGATTCGTCGTGGCTAAGTTTAGGATGAGTTCGTATAAGGGTCGACTTGTAAAGACCCTATATTTTGAAGGACGTCAATCAGGGTGGCCCACGACCTATCAAATTAAAGGTCGTCGAGTCTTCTTTCCAACGCCACCAAGAACGTAAATTTTGAAGTTTGGAGTCAAAAGATATGACGATCCTAAGATGAACTAGCACGGCAGGAATTTCATTCTTGGCCTGGGTTGCAACTGCTGGGGAAATGGCCTTGGAGCTGTAAGGGCGCGACGAGCCACTATCGCGCCAGAAACATGCCTCAGTAGTTTGGTCCTTGGCGCGATGTGCCATTAAAAGTTGTGCAGGGTTTTTTAGGCCAAATTCCCAAAACCCAGAAAATTTGGCCTTGGCGTTGTAAGGGCACGACGCGCCACTATCGCGCCAGAAACATGCCTCAGTAAAATGGTCTCTAGCGCGGCGCACCACTACGAGGTGTGCAGGTTTTAGTCGTATTCAGCCTGGCGCTGCAATGGCGCGACGCGCCACTATTGCGCTAGGTGCATTTTTAGCCTATTTTCAGAACTTTGAGAAGGGGTAATTTGGGAACTTACCCAAGTTATATATGTATTACCCTTGGTCATTTTGGGATCAAAAATTTCCAGCTCTCTCTCTCTCTCTAAAAGCCCTAGAAGTTCCTCTCTCCCTCTCTCTTCTTCATCCTCTTCTTCTTCTCCATTCTCAACAAAGATTTGTCCCATGAGCTTCAAGATTTGAGTCCTTCATTGAAGACCCAACATCAAGGTTCTCTCCAAGTCTTCACTAAGGTATGTAAGGCTATCCAAAACATGGGTTGAGTCCACCCATGTGCCCTACTCTTGCTTTGAGGTTAGGTGTTCATGAAAATAGAGTTTCTTGGTATGGTTTATGCTTGTATGAACCTTGTCCCCTATGTATTTGGTTCTATATGAGTTGATGTTGTTGAGCCAAGGAGTTCCTAAATTGAGCCCTTATGTGAGTATGAGTTGATGAAAATGAGTTGTTAAATATGTTCTATTGATCTTCTTGACTATGTAGATCTTAATAAAGGATGTTATTTTCTTGAAAATGTTGCTCAATATGACATGTCAATTTGAATTCTTGAAATTGTGATAAGCCTCAAAGATTTTCTCAAATGGATGAAAGAAATGATTTATTATATCTAGATGTTGCTATATATGTGCATTTTGAACTTCTTTTGAAGATATGATTGAGATTGATCGGATAGTATGATTGGAAGAGATTTGATTGTGATAGAATTGATGAGTTGATAAGGTTGTAATGAGACTTGTCGATGTGATTTGATTGAGTTGATTGGATGGAGTTTTATGAGCATTGAGTCTTGGGAGGAGTATCAAGCACCGAATTGGGCGAGAGTATAGTCCATACTCGAACCCAATAACTACGTCGCCAAACGTAGGGGGATGGAAACGTTAAAGTCGGATGCTTTCCCGAGAGATTTGTCCTGACATTATAGGACCTGGTTGGACTGGATCCATGATTTGTTGATTCGTTCATACCCTGGCAAAGTATGAACGGACGCAGCAATAACGTCGGTTTGTTGTACTTTCACTGGCTCATAAGTGATAGTTGTCGGTTAAGAGAAACTCCCAAATAGGTCTTGATAGTACTCCGAGTCAGATTGAGTTGAATTGTATATGATTGGTCCCGTCTAAATCATATTCTTGTTTAGACTTAGAACATTGGATTGAGTTGAGATTCCGAGTTGATTGATTTCTTCCTTGATGTTTGTTGTATTCGGCCATTTTACATACTCGTACATTCCATGTACTGATGCCATTTGGCCTGCATCATTTTATGATGCAGAGACAGGTACTAGAGATCATCAACCGGCGCTCCGTTGAAGATCCACATACACTTCCACCCAGTTGGTGAGTCCTTCTAGTTCCCGGAGGATATTGCGCCTTCTTGTACAGTTTTGTTGTCCTTTCTTCTATTTTGACTGTTGGTAGCCATGGACTTGTCATTAGCACCTTTTAGACTTGAATAGAGGCTTCATAGACTGGAGTGTGGGGAGGTCGAGCTGTTATCTTGAGGAGTCTTATTTTATTGTCTTGTTGGATTGTAAATGTTTGGCCTTCGGCCCCATATATGAATAGTATTTCATTAATTGAGTTTCCGCTGAGAGAATATGATTGAATGAATGAGTGACTGGACCAGGTGGTTCGCTCGGAGGTCAGAAATGGCCTTCGAGTGCTGGCCACGCCTAGGGTACCCTCCCGGGGCGTGACAAACATGGTATCAGAGCATAGAGTTCAAGTGTCCTAGGGAGTCTATGAAGCCGTGTCTAGTAGAGTCTTGCTTATGGGTGTGTTGTGCACCAAACTTATAAGCAAGAGGCTATAGGACATTAGGAAATTGTTTCACTTCTTTCATACTCTGAGTTCGTGCGATGGAGTTAAACTCTAAGAAACTTCCTTTCTAATTTGTGCGTTTATATGTTACAGATAATGCCTCCAAAACGTACTACTAGCTAGAGAAATGTTGACAACGCCGAGATGCCCCAGTCCGAGACACGCCCGGCAAGGGCTAGAGGCCGACCTGTGAGATACTCAGAGGCACCCTAAGTGCCATCTACTCCACCTGCACCCACGTCAGAGGCAGAATTTCAAGGGGCAATTGCAATGCTCACGCAACTAATGGCTGCCCGAAGTGGTAATCAGAGTTCGCCGACTCTTAGCTCTAGCTCCTAAGAGTCATCTGCTGCCACTAGAATCAGAGACTTTCTGAGGATGAATCCACCGGCATTCACGGGTTCTAAAGTTGATAAAGATCCCCAAAACTTTATTGATGAAATATGGAAAATTCTGAAAGCTATGCATGCCACGAAGACTGAGGGGGTCGAGTTGGTGTCCTACAAACTCAAAGATGTGGCGAACATTTGGTAAAACCAATAGGAACAGAGTAGGGGTGAGGATACTGAACCTGCTAGATGGGATGAATTTGAGGGAGCCTTCCTTGACCACTTCTTTCCCCGAGAATTGAGGGAAGCGAAGGTAGAGGAATTTGTTAATCTGAAGCAAGAGGGAATGACAGTTAAGGAGTATGGCCTAAAGTTCATCCAGTTGTCCAGGTATGCTCCAGAAATGATTCCTGATGTGAGGTCAAAGATGAGGAAGTTCGTCTCCAGATTAGGGAGGCATGTGAAGAAGGAGTGCAAAGCAGCATTGTTGATCTCGGACATGGATATTTCGAGATTAATGGTGTATGCTCAACAGATGGAGGATGAGAAAAGAAAAGATAGAGAGGAGCACCTGAGCAAGAAGGCAAAATCAGCGGGCCTTGAGGGTGAACTAAGGCAAAGCAAGGGCAACAGGTCCTTCTTCCAGAAGAGGCCTCCCAATCATGCCTCATCTACCGCCAGCGCACCTATGCCGCAGAATAGGTATGATCGGCAGGGACAGAGTCGTCAGAATTTCAGACCTCAGGGTTCTCAATCCCAAGCTAGCATGGGATAAGGTGCGCAAGGGAAGCCATCATGCGTCAAGTGTGGAAAGCTTCACTTGGGAGAGTGCAGAGCGGGAAGGATGGGTTGTTATAAATGTGGCCAAATAGACCATTTTCAGAAGGAGTGTCCAGCATGGGGGAACATAGCCCAGTTCTCCACCACCGCACCACCGGCTAGGGGTAATCAGAGGGGCACTACTTCAGGCACCAGCGGAGGTACAAACCGTTTATATGCCATGGGTAGTCACCAAGATCAAGAGAACTCTCCAAACGTCGTGACGGGTATGATTCGAGTCTCTTCTCTTGATTGTTATGTGTTGATGGATCCGGGTGCCACCCTATCTTTTGTGACTCCTTATGTGGCTAGTAAATTCAATAAAATTCCTAAACGTCTTCTTGAGCCTTTTAGTGTGGTCACTCATGTCGGTGATTCTATCTTAGCTGAGAGAGTCTATAGAGATTGCACTGTGTCCATTCATCACAAGGATACCTTGGCCGACCTAGTTGAGTTGGACATGGTTGACTTTGACGTGATCCTTGGCATGGACTGGCTCTATGTCTGTTATGCCTTCATTGATTGTAGAACTCAGATTGTCATGTTCAAATTCTCGAATGAGGCTGTCATAGAGTGGAAGGGTAGTCCTGTTGCGCCTAAGGGTAAGTTTATTTCATACCTTAGGGCCAGGAAGCTAATCTCAAAAGGGTGTGTTTATCACATTGTCTGAGTGAAAGATGACAGTATTGAGTCTCCATCCCTTGAGTCGGTTCCGATTATCAATGAGTTTCCGGATGTCTTTCCTGAAGATATGCCTGGAGTCCCTCCTGATAGGGAGATTGACTTTGGGATTGATATTCTTCCTGATACCCAGCCTATCTCAATTCCTCCCTATAGAATGGCTCCGGCTGAGTTGAAGGAGTTGAAGGAGCAGCTAAAAGACTTGTTAGATAAGGGATTCATTAGGCCGAGTGTCTCACCATGGGGTGCTCCGATCCTATTTGTTCGAAAGAAAGATGGGTCCCTTAGAATGTGTATTGACTACAGGCAGCTCAATAAGGTCACCGTAAAGAACAAATACCCTCTCTCCAGAATAGATGACTTATTCGATCAACTTCAGGGTGCCACTTGTTTCTCAAAGATAGACTTGAGATCCGGCTACCACCAATTGAAGGTGAGAGAATGTGATATTCCGAAGACTGCTTTCCGGACTCGTTATGGCCACTTTGAATTTTTGGTCATGTCCTTTGGGTTGACTAATGCCCTCGCCGCTTTTATGGATCTCATGAACCGAGTATTCAAGCCATATCTTGATATGTTTGTGATTATATTCATAGATGATATTCTGGTTTACTCCAAGAATGAGGAGGAGCATGCCCATCATCTTCGAGTCATCTTGCAAACTTTGAGAGACCAGGTATTGTATGCGAAGTTCTCTAAATGTGAGTTTTGGCTTGCATCAGTGGCCTTCTTAGGCCACATTGTATTTGGAGATGGTATTCAGGTTGATGTTCAGAAGATTGAGGCAGTAAAGAATTGGCCCAAACCCACATCCCCGATGGAGATAAGGAGCTTTTTGGGTTTGGCTGGCTATTATCGAAGGTTTGTAGAGGGATTCTCATCCATATCATCACCATTGACTAAGCTGACCCAAAAGAAGGCTAAGTTCCAATGGTCCGATGCTTGTGAGGAGAGTTTCCAGAAATTGAAGACTAAGCCAACCACTGCCCCTGTTCTAACCTTGCCCGATGGTACAGAGGGCTTTGTGATCTATTATGATGCATCCAGAATCAAGTTGGGTTGTGTACTGATGCAGAGGGGAAAGGTGATAGCCTATGCTTCGATACAGCTTAAGGTTCATGAGAAGAATTACCCAACTTATGACCTTGAGCTGGCAGCTGTGGTGTTCGCACTTAAAATTTGGCGCCACTACTTGTATGGGGTGCATGTTGATGTATTCACTGATCACAAGAGCTTGCAATACGTCTTTATCCAGAAGGAACTCAACCTGAGGCAGAGAAGATGGCTTGAGCTACTCAAGGACTATGATATGAGCATCCTCTACTATCCAGGTAAAGCTAATGTAGTTGCTGATGCTCTTAGCAGGTTGTCTATGGGTAGCACTGCCCACGTGGAGGAAGGAAGGAGAGAATTGGCGAAGGAGGTACACAGATTAGCCCGATTAGGAGTTCATCTGGAAGAGAACAATGAAGGCGGAGTTACTGTTCAGGATGGGTCTACGTCCTCACTTGTGGCAGAGGTAAAGGAGAAGCAAGACCAAGATACCATCCTTCTCCAATTGAAGGGAGTTGTTCACAAACAAGAGGTAATAGTTTCACCAAAGGGGGAGATGGTGTGTTGAGGTACCAAAATAGATTGTGTGTGCCGGATGTCGATGATGTTCGAGAGAGGATTATGGCCGAAGCGCATAGTTCCCGGTACTCCATTCATCCAGGCTCCACAAAAATGTATCATGACTTAAAGGAAATCTATTAGTAGAGTGGGATGAAGAGGGATATTGCGAAATTTGTTTCCAAGTGCCCGAATTGCCAACAGGTGAAGGTTGAGCATCAAAGGCCATGTGGTTTAGCCCAAAACATAGAAATTCCAGAATGGAAATAGGAGATGATCAACATGGACTTTATTACAGGCTTGCCGAAGTCCCGAAAGCAACATGATTCCATTTGGGTGATTGTGGATAGAATGACGAAATAAGCTCACTTTTTGGCGGTTAAAACTACTAATACCGCAGAAGATTATGCAAAGTTGTATATACAAGAGGTCGTCAGATTGCATGGGGTCCCTTTGTCTATTATCTCAGACAGAAGAGCTCAATTCACTTCCCAATTTTGGAAATCCTTTCAAAAGGGATTAGGTTCGAGGGTGAACTTGAGTACAGCCTTCCATCCCAGATAGATGGCCAAGTAGAGCGCACCATCCAGACATTGGAAGATATGTTGAGGGCCTGTGTACTTGACTTCAAGGGAAGTTGGGATGACCACTTACCTCTAATAGAGTTTGCATATAATAATAGTTATCATGCAAGCATTCAAATAACCCCTTATGAAGCTTTGTATGGGAGGAGGTGTAGATCTCCCATTGGGTGGTTTGAAGTTGGTGAGGCCAAGTTGATTGGGCCTGACCTTGTTCACCAAGCCATGGAGAAGGTGAGAGTTATCCAAGATAGGCTAAAGGCAGCCCAAAGCCGCCAGAAATCTTACACCGACGTGAGGAGGAGAGACTTAGAGTTTGAGATGGGCGATTGGGTATACTTGAAAGTGTCACCCATGAAGGATGTCATGAGGTTTGGAAAGAAGGGGAAACTTAGTCCTCGATATATTGGTCTTTACCAAATTTTGAGATGGATTGGGAGTGTTGCTTATGAGTTGGAGTTACCCTCGGAGTTAGCTTCCATTCATCCGGTATTCCACGTTTCGATATTGAAAAAGTGCTTGGGCGATCCCTCATTGGTATTCCCCATTGATAGCATTGGAATTAAGGATAGCTTGTCTTATGAAGAAGTTCCGGTCCAAATTCTTGATCGCCAAATTCGCAAATTGAGGAACAAAGAGGTCGCCTCAATCAAGGTCCTGTGGAGGAATCAATTTGTTGAGTAAGCCACATGGGAAGTGGAGGAAGCCATGAGATCTAAATATCCCACATCTATTCGTGCCTACCGAGGAGAATGTTGAAGGTAACGACATTTCCTTGACTTAAATTCATTAGTGCATTTTGAGTTTTGATTGATAATTGTTTGAAAATTTGATTGATTGAATGACTGAATGTTGATTATGATTAGTACCCTGAGTCCATTCCTGGCCACTCGTCATTCGAGGACGAATGATCCCAAGGGGGAGATAATATAACACCCCTCAAAATTTTCCCCTAGAATTCAAACCCTTCTTGTATACAGGTAGGATCGAACTCGAGTATTGAGGAGGGTATGCATGAGTTGAGATGATTCTTTGAGAATTTGAGCAGTATTAGAGGTGAGGTGGGGTCATGGAGGACCCCTAGGACCAAATTAAATCCAAAAGATTCGTCATGGCTAAGTTTAGGATGAGTTCGTATAAGGGTCGACTTGTAACAACCCTATCTTTTGAAGGACGTCAATATGGGTGGCCCACGACCTATCAAATTAAAGGTCGTCGAGTCTTCTTTCCAATGCCACCAAGAACGTAAATTTTAGAGTTCGGAATCAAAAGATATGACGATCCTAAGATGAACTAGCACGGTAGGAATTTCATTCTTGGCCTGGGTTGCAACTGCTAGGGAAATGGCCTTGGAGCTGTAAGGGCGCGACGCACCACTATCGCGCCAGAAACATGCCTCAGTAGTTTGGTCCTTGGCGCGACGCGCCACTAAAAGTTGTGTAGGGTTTTTCAGGCCAAATTCCCAGAACACAGAAAATTTGGCCTTGGCACTGTAAGGGCGCGACGCACCACTATCGCGCCAAAAACATGCCTCAGTAGTTTAGTCTCTGGCGCGGCGCGCCACTATGAGGTGTGCAGGTTTTAGGCGTATTCAGCCTGGCGCTGCAATGGCGCGACGCGCCACTATTGCGCCAGGTGTATTTTTAGCCTATTTTCAGAACTTTGAGGAGGGGTAATTTGGGAACTTACCCAAGTTATATATGTATTACCCTTGGTCATTTTGGGATCAAAAATTTCCAGCTCTCTCTCTCTCTAAAAGCCCTAGAAGTTCCTCTCTCCCTCTCTCTTCTTCTTCTCCATTCTCAACAAAGATTTTTCCCAAGAGCTTCAAGATTTGAGTCCTCCATTGAAGACCCAACATCAAGGTTCTCTCCAAGTCTTCACTAAGGTATGTAAGGCTATCCAAAACATGGGTCCCGTCTAAATTATATTCTTGTTTAGACTTAGGACATTGGATTGAGTTGAGATTTCGAGTTGATTGATTTCTTCCTTGATGTTTGTTGTATTCGGCCATTTTACATACTCGTACATTCCATGTACTGACGCCATTTGGCCTGCATCGTTTCATGATGCAGAGACAGGTACTAGAGATCATCAACCGGTGCTCCGTTTAAGATCCACATACACTTTCAGCCAGTTGGTGAGTCCTCCTAGTTCCCGGAGGATATTGCGTCTTTTTGTACAGTTTTGTTGTCCTTTCTTCTATTTTGACTGTTGGTAGCCATGGACTTGTCATTGGCACCTTTTAGACTTGAATAGAGGCTTCATAGACTGGAGTGTGGGGAGGTCGAGCTGTTATCTTGAGGAGTCTTATTTTATTGTCTTATTGGATTGTAAATGTTTGGCCTTCGGCCCCATATATGAATAGTATTTCATTAATTGAGTTTCTGCTGAGAGAATGTGATTGAATGAATGAGTGACTGGACCAGGTGGTTCGCTCGGAGGTCAGAAATGGCCTTCGAGTGCCGGCCACGCCTAGGGTACCCTTCCGGGGCGTGACAGGGGGGCTGGGTATGTAGTGGTGTAGAAAATTCAGAAAAAAATAATAAAAACTTTTAAAAAGAATTCGGGGGGGGTGTTGGGGGTATGTGGTGTTGTAGAAAATTTTAAAAAATAATAATTAATAATTAAAAAAATGGGTGGGGTTATGGAGGGAGGGGTATGTGGTGGTGTAGGAAATTTAGAAAAACAAAATTAAAATTATAAAACAAAAGGTCAAAAATACCCCTAAACTAAAGAGGAAGAGGGAGAGAGGCTGACGTGGCCGTCCATGTGGAGATATTTTTTCATGTGGCACTGTCACATCAGCTTTAAAGGTCAATCATTAAGTGGAAGAATATTTGTGATCTCTTTTGGTAACGGCGAGGGTATATTTGATCCAAAAATAGATGAAGGATATATTTGAGTTATTTCAAATAGTTCGAGAATAATTTTGACCCTTTTCCGAAATTTAAGTGTTACATTACTCGATGCAAGATTATTGAATCACAAACAAAAAAGGATACAAGCTTGTGGCATTATATTACGTTCTAAGTAATTGTGTAACTAGTTTCAAATTTTAGTCTTCTTCTACTTAAAAATTTAGAATTCATCATTTTGACAAATCAACTTTCATGATCATTCTAAGAATTAATCATCAAGTGTTCCTAAATTTGATTTTACTTGCTTTGTGGAACATACAGGGAGGCTCTATGCCTAAAAAAATAGGGAGATTTACATAAATGTATTGCATTAAGAAAATATTTACTATTTCTAACAATAATATTTGTTCATTGAATATTATAATACAATTTTAATACATATTAGCGAGAATAATTTATAAAACTCATATAATACAAGTTTTATTCATGGACAATTTATTTATCACATACTTTAATACACTTATAATACATTATATCAATTTCTTACCAAACAAGTACAATATATTTTAAAACACTTATAATACATTTATATTGCATGCATAATTCACTTTTAATACATAGTAGATATATCATAATATTGCTATATATTGCAATAAATGGTAATAAATAAAAAGTATTGCTAAAATCAATAATTATTTATTAAAAAGTATTTTTCCTAGTAATGTTTCTAAAAAAAATAAGGCACTTGCATTAGGCCTCCAAATTTGAGGGGCCTCATTTTTTAGCAATAATACAATTATTGTAAATATTTTTAAAAATTATACTGATTGTAATGAATAAATGTTAAAGTGTTATTTGTTAGGGGAGAAAGCATCACAATTAAAGTTTGTTATGATAATAAATAATGAAAATAAATTGAACACGAGAATTTTACGTGGAAACCCCTCAAACAGATAGAGGAAAAAACCACGGGGTAGAAGGATTTTACTATGATAATATGAGAGTACACTGCTCTCATATACAAGGAGAAAATAACAATAAATATTTCTCTCTTGTATAAGGAATAACTCACTAAAGAGGACACTCAAGACTACAATATTTATCTTGGTGTATAACACTCTTTGTGTTCTTACTCTTTTGGATTTGTGGGATGATCAAAATGAGGGCAAGAGGCCCTCTATTTATAAGAAATTGGAAGTGTAAAATATGCGTTTTCGTGTAAAATATGCATTTTCTTGTTAAAAATTGCTAAAGGAGGCAACAATTTTTTGAAACACGTAAAATACGTGTTTTCTTCTTGGACGGTGAATGTGCACCTCCCCTTTTGACTTTCTTGCATGCTCCCACATGAAATTTTAATTGAGAATCAATTATGTCTTCACACCATCTTTTCTACCCAATTACTGCAATGTTACGTTTCTGCTAGGCCAATAGAAGATCGACATCATATAAATCTGTTACTATTGACCGACTTTGTAAACATATCTTCTAGGTTGTCATTAGTGTGACTTTTCTAAATATCCACACTACCTTCTTTAACCTTCTCATGAATAAAGTGATACTGATATCGTATGTGCTTTGTCCTTGAATAAAATGTCGAATTCTTTGCAAGATGCAAAGCGCTCTGACTATCACAAAATAGAGCAACCTTCTCTTGTTTATGCATGAGCTCCTCCAGTAACATCTGCATCCATATTGCCTCTTTGCTAGCTTGTGTAGCTGCTACATATTCTGCTTTCATCATAGATGTAGCCACGATAGACTGTAGTTTTGAAACTCAGCTTACAGCTCCTCTAGCCAGAGTAAACACATAACCTGTGGTGGACTTGCTTTTATCAATATCACCTACATAATCTGAATCAACATAACCTTTAATAGTAAAGTCTGATTCTCCATAACACATTGCAACATCTGAGGTACCTTTGATATATCTCAGGATCCTCTTAATAGTATTTTAATGCTCTCTACAAGAATTAGCCATGTATCGACTAACCACTCTCACTTCTTATGCAATGTCAGGTCTTGTACATACCATGGCGAACATTAAACTTCCACTACTGATGCATACGGTACTCAAGACATCTCCATGCTTTCTGCTTCATTGTTAGGACTCATACTTGATGATAACTTAAAATTAATAGGAGGTGGGGTATAAATTGACTTACAGTCTTGCATCTTGAAGCGTCGCAAGATTTTCTTCAAGTAGTTCTCTTGAGAAAGCCAAATCTTTCTATTATTTCTGTCTCGGTGAATTTGCATTCCTAGAATCTTGCTTGCTGGTCCCAAGTCTTTCATTTCAAATTCCCTAGCCAACTGTGCCTTTAAATTTGTAAGACGATCTTTGTTAGGGCCTACTACCAATATGTCATCAAAATACAATAGCAAAATAATAAAATCGTCATCACCAACTCTCTTGTAATAAACACAAGGATCTGAACTATGTCTGTTGTATCCAAGGCTTATAATGAAGGAATTAAATCTCTTATACCAACACCTAAGAGCCTATTTGAGACTATACAGAGATTTTTTCAACCTGCAAATCAAGTTCTCTTTTTCCTGTTCTTCAAAACCTTCTAGTTGGAGCATGTAAATTTCTTCTTCAGCTCTGCATGAAGAAATGCAATTTTGACATCTAACTGCTCCAGGTACAAGTCAATTATAACACACATTGTTAGGACCATTGGAATTATTGTGAGTCGAACCACTGGAGAAAATATCTCATTGAAGTCTATACCTTCTTTCTAAGCGAATCCTTTTACCACCAATCTTGCACGATACTTCTTCACTTGATTATTACCATTGCGTTTGATCTTGTAGATCCATTTGTTTCCAATGACCTTCCTTCCTTATGGTAATTGAACAAGATTCCTTATGTTTAATTTTTATGAAGAGCTTCAATTTCTTCTTGTATTGGTGCCATCCACAGAGATGATTCTTGGCCTTTCATAGCCTCATGAAAAGTTGAAGGCTCTCCACCCTCTATTAATAGACAGTATGCAACATTTCCCTCCATAGAATAATCTGAGTGCCAAGCTGATTCTCTTCTCTCCCTAATTGACCATCAAACTTGTGGAGTTTCGATCTCAGCTTGCTCTTGTTCTTCGTGCTCTAGTGCTGCTTCAAAAGAAATTGAAACTTCTTCTATTTCTTTAATTTCAACTATAGTAGTCTCTGAGTTTTCTTTCGAAGTGCTATCTTCTTTTGCTTGTATCTTGTTTTCAACAAATTCAACATCCCTGCTGATTACCACCTTGCGGGCAGTGGATTCCCACAAGCGATACCCCTTGACTCCATCAGCATACCCTAAGAAAATGCATTCCTTGAATTTCGAATCCAACTTTAATTTTTCTTGGGTGTTGTACATAACATAAGTAGGACTTCCAAATATATGAAAGCAAGAATAATCAGGTGGTTTTCCTCTCCACATCTCCATTGCGTTTTTAGATCAATTACGGTTGATGGTGACCGATTGATCACATAACAGGCAATTTTGACTACTTATACCTAGAATGGTTTTTCCAATCCTACAGTTGTCAACATAGCTCTTGTCTATTCCAATAAAGTTTTGTTCATCCGCTGTGCTACTCCATTTTGTTGTGGAGTATATGCCACTGTGATTTGCCTTTCAATACCTTCTTTTTTATAGAAGTTATCAAATTCATCACCAGTGTATTCTTCTCCATTATCTGTCCTCAAACATTTGATCTTTTTCTCATATTCAAGTTCCACCCATGCTTTGAACTCTTTAAAAAATGAAAAAATATCTATCTTTCTCTTGATTGGGCTCACGCTTTTTTAATGATCTTTTTATGGTTATGCCGGCGATGATAGGTGGACCCAACTTCTTCTAGAGTAATTGTTGATAAATGATACAAAATATTTTTCTCCTCCTAGGGACTCCATCGGTGCTTGCCAGACATCAAAGTGGAATAGATCTAATATTTCCTTGCTTTTAATAGAGGAACTGCTAAACTTCGGTCTATATTGCTTATTGGTAACACAATGCTCACAAAAGGATAGTGAAACCTTGAGCTCTGGAAGAAGCTTTTGATCAACAAGAATCCTCAAACCTCATTCTGACATATGGCCAAGTTTACGATGCCACATCATCGTTGATTCTTCAAATGAACTTGCTGAGGCGGTTGATGCTTCTCCTTCTTGGTGTGTTTCACCTTTAAGCACATATAAATTTGCAACAAGTTTTTTTGCTTTTATCACTATAAGTGCTCCTTTTGATATTTTCATGATTCCACCATGAGTCTTATATGAATATCCATTATTATCTAATTATCCCAAATTCAGTAGATTCTTCCTCAAGTCTTTTACATGTCGTACCTCCTGGATGGTGCATACCTTGTCATCATACATCTTTATTTTAATGGACCCAATACCAATAACATTCAAAGTATGATCGTCTTCCATAAACACAGATCCTCCTGAGATAGATTTATATTGATGGAACTATTCTCTCCGGGAAGTCATGTGCCATGTTGCTCCTGTGTCCAAGATCCAGACATTAGTGAAATATTTTCTGCCATCATTATTTGATATTGCTTCACCATATAAAATATCACCATCATCTGAGGTACTTGCAACATTCCCTCGAGCATTTAATGACTCAGGTTGTTCACTCTTCTTTTTGAACCAACAATCTTTCTTGATGTGCCCTTTCTTGCCACAGTTGTGACATTTGATATTCTTTTTACCTCTTGATTTAGATCTACCATGATTGTGACTCCTACTGGAGCCACGTTCTGTTGGTCTTCCTCTCACTATCGTCAAAGCTTCAGCTTGCTGCGAACTTGCTTGTCTGTCTTTCTTATTTTTTCATCGATTTTCTTCTTCTAAGACAGCGGCTACAACTTCATCAAAAACTAGACTGTCTGTATTATTCGTCAGGTTGATTATGAGTTGATCATACAAGTCAGGCAGATTTTGAAGTAGAAGCTCTGCACGTTCAATTCCTCTATTTTGCATCTCATTATTGCAAGTTGCGAAAATAGAGTATTCAAAGTATTGATATGTTCAGTAATCGACATGGACTCTACTTGCTGAGGCGGTTGATGCTTCTCCTTCTTGGTGTGTTTCACCTTTAAGCACATATAAATTTGCAACAAGTTTTTTTGCTTTTATCACTATAAGTGCTCCTTTTGATATTTTCATGATTCCACCATGAGTCTTACATGAATATCCATTATTATCTAATTATCCCAAATTCAGTAGATTCTTCCTCAAGTCTTTTACATGTCGTACCTCCTGGATGGTGCATACCTTGTCATCATACATCTTTATTTTAATGGACCCAATACCAATAACATTCAAAGTATGATCGTCTTCCATAAACACAGATCCTCCTGAGATAGATTTATATTGATGGAACTATTCTCTCCGGGAAGTCATGTGCCATGTTGCTCCTGTGTCCAAGATCCAGACATTAGTGAAATATTTTCTGCCATCATTATTTGATATTGCTTCACCATATAAAATATCACCATCATCTGAGGTACATGCAACATTCCCTCGAGCATTTAATGACTCAGGGTGTTCACTCTTCTTTTTGAACCAACAATCTTTCTTGATGTGCCCTTTGTTGCCACAGTTGTGACATTTGATATTCTTTTTACCTCTTGATTTAGATCTACCATGATTGTGACTCCTACTGGAGCCACGTTCTGTTGGTCTTCCTCTCACTATCGTCAAAGCTTCAGCTTGCTGCGAACTTGCTTGTCTGTCTTTCTTATTTTTTCATCGGTTTTCTTCTTCTAAGACAGCGGCTACAACTTCATCAAAAACTAGACTGTCTGTATTATTCGTCAGGTTGATTATGAGTTGATCATACAAGTCAGGCAGATTTTGAAGTAGAAGCTCTGCACGTTCAATTCCTCTATTTTGCATCTCATTATTGCAAGTTGCGAAAATAGAGTATTCAAAGTATTGATATGTTCAGTAATCGACATGGACTCTACTTGCTGAGGCGGTTGATGCTTCTCCTTCTTGGTGTGTTTCACCTTTAAGCACATATAAATTTGCAACAAGTTTTTTTGCTTTTATCACTATAAGTGCTCCTTTTGATATTTTCATGATTCCACCATGAGTCTTATATGAATATCCATTATTATCTAATTATCCCAAATTCAATAGATTCTTCCTCAAGTCTTTTACATGTCGTACCTCTTGGATGGTGCGTACCTTGTCATCATACATCTTTATTTTAATGGACCCAATACCAATAACATTCAAAGTATGATCGTCTTCCATAAACACAGATCCTCCTGAGATAGATTTATATTGATGGAACTATTCTCTCCGGGAAGTCATGTGCCATGTTGCTCCTGTGTCCAAGATCCAGACATTAGTGAAATATTTTCTGCCATCATTATTTGATATTGCTTCACCATATAAAATATCACCATCATCTGAGGTACTTGCAACATTCCCTCGAGCATTTAATGACTCAGGTTGTTCACTCTTCTTTTTGAACCAACAATCTTTCTTGATGTGCCCTTTCTTGCCACAGTTGTGACATTTGATATTCTTTTTACCTCTTGATTTAGATCTACCATGATTGTAACTCCTACTGGAGCCACGTTCTGTTGGTCTTCCTCTCACTATCGTCAAAGCTTCAGCTTGCTGCGAACTTGCTTGTCTGTCTTTCTTATTTTTTCATCGATTTTCTTCTTCTAAGACAGCGGCTACAACTTCATCAAAAACTAGACTGTCTGTATTATTCGTCAGGTTGATTATGAGTTGATCATACAAGTCAGGCAGATTTTGAAGTAGAAGCTCTGCACGTTCAATTCCTCTATTTTGCATCTCATTATTGCAAGTTGCGAAAATAGAGTATTCAAAGTATTGATATGTTCAGTAATCGACATGGACTCTACTTGCTGAGGCGGTTGATGCTTCTCCTTCTTGGTGTGTTTCACCTTTAAGCACATATAAATTTGCAACAAGTTTTTTTGCTTTTATCACTATAAGTGCTCCTTTTGATATTTTCATGATTCCACCATGAGTCTTACATGAATATCCATTATTATCTAATTATCCCAAATTCAGTAGATTCTTCCTCAAGTCTTTTACATGTCGTACCTCCTGGATGGTGCATACCTTGTCATCATACATCTTTATTTTAATGGACCCAATACCAATAACATTCAAAGTATGATCGTCTTCCATAAACACAGATCCTCCTGAGATAGATTTATATTGATGGAACTATTCTCTCCGGGAAGTCATGTGCCATGTTGCTCCTGTGTCCAAGATCCAGACATTAGTGAAATATTTTCTGCCATCATTATTTGATATTGCTTCACCATATAAAATATCACCATCATCTGAGGTACATGCAACATTCCCTCGAGCATTTAATGACTCAGGGTGTTCACTCTTCTTTTTGAACCAACAATCTTTCTTGATGTGCCCTTTGTTGCCACAGTTGTGACATTTGATATTCTTTTTACCTCTTGATTTAGATCTACCATGATTGTGACTCCTACTGGAGCCACGTTCTGTTGGTCTTCCTCTCACTATCGTCAAAGCTTCAGCTTGCTGCGAACTTGCTTGTCTGTCTTTCTTATTTTTTCATCGGTTTTCTTCTTCTAAGACAGCGGCTACAACTTCATCAAAAACTAGACTGTCTATATTATTCGTCAGGTTGATTATGAGTTGATCATACAAGTCAGGCAGATTTTGAAGTAGAAGCTCTGCACGTTCAATTCCTCTATTTTGCATCTCATTATTGCAAGTTGCGAAAATAGAGTATTCAAAGTATTGATATGTTCAGTAATGGACATGGACTCTGCCATTCGAAGAGTATATAATCTTCTTTTTAAGAAGATTTTATTATGCAAAGACTTGGCTTCGTACAATCCCGTAAGAGTATCACATATTTCCTTCATCGTCCATTTTTCAGCCATACTAGACAACACTTGATCATCTAGTGTCAAGTGTAGATCAACAAGTGCATTGTTGTCTATGTCATTCCACTTGCTTTCATGAGTAAAGTCTGTGGGTCTACCTTCAATTGCAACTAATCAATTGTCTTTTCTCAATATCGCTCTTATTTTAAATTTCCACAATGAGAAATTAGTCTCATTGAATTTATCAACGTCAAACTTTATTGTACTCGACATTGTTATTTGCTTCACACACTTCTAGATTGTTTCTCAATATTTTTTGCGAACAATCTTGAAAAACTGTACTGTCACCGAAATTTACTATTCATGTAAATAGTACTTTTTACCAAATTTTACTATTCACAGACAGTACCTTGCATAAAACAAACAGAATAACCGAGGGCTCTAATACAACTATTAGGGGGAGGAATCACCATAACTAAAGTTTGATATGATAATAAATAATGAAAATAATTGGACACGGGAATTTTACGTGGAAACCCTTCAAACATATAGAGAGGAAAAACCACGGGGTAGAAGAATTTTACTATGATAATATGGGAGTACACTGGTCTTATATACAAGGAAAAAACAAGAATAAATATTTCTCTCTTGTATAACGAATAACTCACTAAAGAGGACACTCAAGACTAGAATAGTTATCTTGGTGTATACTCTTTGTGTTCTTACTCTTTTGAATTTGTGGGATGATCTAAATGAGGGCAAGAGACCCTCTATTTATAGAAAACTGAAAACGCATAAAATACGCGTTTTCGTGTAAAATATATGTTTTCTTGTCAAAAATTGTTAAAGAGTTTACTTTAATTTAGAACCTCATGCTTAGTTTCCATTATGATCTGACAAAACTTGATGAGTATAGCAGAAAAAATAAAATGTTTTGCATTTTATTGTTTTGAGGCAAACACAAGTAAGTTGTCTACGAGCCCGTTTGGATTGGCTTTAAGTTGGTCAAAACCAACTTAAAGCCCCTTTTTAGCTTTTGGACGTGTTTGCCTAATGCTGACTTTAAGCCATAAAGTTCTTAAAGTCAGTCAGAAATGAAAAGTTAGGATTCCTAACTTTTTTTTCTAAAGTGTTTAAAGTCATTTTCTTTGACCATGGAAATTACTTTTATATCCTTTATATTTTAACTAAATTATCAAACTACCTTTTTTTATTCTTTTAACCCTAAAATTCACATCATAAGCACTTTTATCCAAACACTCAACTGCTTATTTATAAAAATAACTTTCAGCACTTCAAAGTTCTAAAAGCACTTTATACATAAAAGTTACTTTTTTAAGCCCATCCAAACGGGCTCTACGTGACAATTGTTTACCCTAATGAATAAAGCCGGTAAAATTTTCTCCAAGGTTAATTTATCATTAACTAGCTACGACAAATTAAATACCGGCCCATATATCACGATTTTTATATGGAAAAACTACATAACTACACCATTTTACTATCATATTTATTATTATTATCTATACTTTAAAAATATTAAGTATTTTACCATTAATTAAGAATTACATATCATATATTGAGGAATATACACTTAGATACATGTATTTTTGTTATCAGATACACCAAAATAGGGAGAGAAGTGAGCCAGATGGAGAGAGAGGTGAACGGAATTTGTATGTATCTCAGATACATATGAATCACAGTAGATACACATTAGATACATATATTTGTATGTATCTGACATGATTCACATGTATCTGAGATACCAGATACATGCGAGAGTGGTGAGCCAGATGGAAGAGAGGCGAGGGAGGCGAGCGAGATTTGTTATGTATCCCAGATACATGCAAATTCATTTGGATACAATGTACTTAGACAAATTACACATAATTTTGACTTATGTATCCGGAGATACATGTATCTGAACACACAAATAAATACATACTTTTTGCAAACTAAAATATATTTAAGTAATTAATTTCTAAATTAGTGAGATTTATGTAAGTTCATATTTATATATGGATTCCAGCCCATCGTTATATTTATATATGGATTCCGACTTTTCTCCTTTTCATTAGTTTAATATTTGACTAAAAATTTGCAACCGAGAGATGGCATGGCATGTTCATTAGTAAGATAATATATTCTAAACTTATACAAGTGACATGTACAACTGTTCTTTTTTTCCATTCTATTCTCATCTCATTCCTCTTTTCCTTTTGAGAAAATGAAGGTTCTTCCCAACTATAGCTCTGTGAATCACGTGGAAAATTTAATTAGCTCTTCATTATTAACGTTAACCTAATAATTAACAAAAGCTACATTCCTTCACCCCACAAATAAGATATATATATATATATATTACTCTATAAAGCTTATTCTTGTAACTTTATCTAATCTATACGCATGTTTGGAAAGCCACTTGGTAATTGGGTTTGATGTAATTAGGTGTAATTATAATGTTTGACATGTTTAATTGCCTATGTAATTACTTAGTCAACATGTAATTTGGTGTTATTGGCAGGTAATTACACTCTCCAATTCACACATGGGGGAATGTGAATTGGTGGTAAATACATGGTGTGATTACAAGTTGATATCTTTTTAACTTCTTCCTTTTATTTCTATTTTTATTTTTTTGTGTTAATTTATTTTTTATTCTTACTATTTTAAATTCTTTTATTATTATTATTCTAATGTTTTCTAAAAATGTATTTTACGTTATTTATATTTCATTTTTTTCTCATTCTTGACCTTTACTTCATGTGATTCCATGCAATTTTTTGTATTATCTATTTTTAATATTTATTTTTATCATTAACATGATTTTGTTAGTATTCTATTTTTTTAAAAAAAGTAGAATATATTGTTGAATTAGGTTATAGACTTACGTTTTTCTTTTCTTTTAAATCATATTTATGTACGCTATGTTGAAATTCGACATAAGAGTATTATGTTAAATTTTGTGTTTTGAATTTAGAATTTATGTTATATTTTCAGTTTCATTTGTTTTAGGAGTATTGACTCGATATTTAACATTGGAAGCTATTGTTTTTAGTTAGACTTGATAAATTATCTTTTTGTCAAATGTATTAATAACTTTATGACATTATATTAATAAATATTAATTTTTTTGTCAAACATGCATTTCATGATATTCATAAAAAAATTGTACTTTCAGTTTTTATGATTAATTTATTTAAAATATACTAATTTGAAAATTATAAATTAATTATTTTTTATAATATTAATTTAGAACATATGTTTATCAATTAAAATATTTTTAAAAAATAATATCTTCTTATATATTAAATATAACATCATTTATAAATGCCCTAATTTGTCTAATATAAATTTTAAATTTTAGATAATTAATTTTATTTTTAAATATTAATATATCCTTATGATTACACTTATACAACCAAACAGTACACCAGTGTTTTCAAAAATATTTTTGGGGCGGGGCGGGGCAGACTGAAAATGCTCTAGGACGCAAATTGAAGGTGTAGATCCATAGAGCGTAAGTCCCGAGCGTAAAAACATAAGTCCTACGTGTGAAAATATATGCCCCGTGAGTTAATTTTTCTTTTTTAGTTTTTACATCATTTTTGCTTTAAATCATATTTTTATTATTGGTGTAATGATATTTATATTTTATGCTATCATGTCTTTCATGATATAGTGATTTTTTCTAAAATTTATAAATGAACTCTCATAGAAAATGACATTGCTATAAAATAATTTTTTAGATAATCAAGTCTGAAATTGATAGGATAGAGATTTCATAGCACCATGTTCCTGAGATGACTTTATTCATTTTTTGTCATTACTCTGACACTTTTATCCCATTCCTTCTTCTTCTTAAAAATATATAAACAATAATCAATACAAATGTTAATTGAGAGTCGAAAGGACTAGTAAATGTAAAGATGGATGATGATTTTATTTTAAAGATTATTTTGGCTATTATCATTTTTTGTGCTGTTAGTTGTTACGTTTCTCAAATGGAGTAGTAATTATAATATTTTTTTATATTATTGGTTTAATACCTTTCTAAAAAATAATTATAATACTTTTTTTCTATATTATGGGTTATTTATTAAAATTTATTTGTAAAATTATTGAAAATTTTACTTTTTCTTATTTGTTTAGTATTAAAATAATAAAATTGAATATACATGAGATGTACGCCTCGTAGATCCATGGAACTTACGATTTGTGTCTCGGGGCTTATGGCTCGCTCCGTGTTGCATAAAACATCTCGCCTCTTGCCCCCACCTTTTAAAATATTGCAATATACTTGTAATTACACTGTAATTACATTGTGGCAAACAAAGAAATTATCATAATTACTAGATTGTGTAATTACTAAATTGATAATTACAGCAAATTTCAATTATCACGTGGCTTTCCAAACAGACCCTTAATTTAAGTAGGACAAAACAAACTATTTTATTAATTATATTGACACAAATAACTATTTCATTAAGTACGTAGCAAGATATTAAATGAGGTACACGACGAAGTACCATAACTAGGATAACTTTCAGATTGATCCCATTAGAGTCTAAAATGTGACACATGCATACATGTTCTTTTCTCACCTAAAGAAGAAAAGATGCAGATGCTCTATACTTGCAAGGCAAGGAATGTTAGGGGAATTCAAATTGTGTGTATCATGCCTTGTAAATATTTGACATTAAGCTACACATCGTCTGGTATACACTGATAGAGATGGATTTAGGATTTGAATATTCCGAGTGCCAGTTTTCTTTGAAGATCAACGTACACAACATTTTGTGTATGCTATATCAATATATAGAAAAGCAATATAGTAGAATTTATCATCAATTATTTGAACATGGAAGAGCCTTGGCTCATTGGTTTATTTGAGTCTCATTAGAGATCAAGGGCCTATTATTATACCTAACTGTTATCAAATGTGCCCTCTAAATTAATATCAACTGTCAATTATGATCTCTAATTTTTGGTTTGCAAAATTAGATATTAAAATTTGTAAAAAATTGAATAAATAGATAGACCTAAGGTTGGGGTGTGCACAAGTAGACACTTAAACTCGTACAAAATTGAATAAGTAAACACACACTGTTATGTCGAAAAATGGACAAAGTGTAAAATTAATCTCATCTTTATAAGAAAAAATCAATTTTAGTAAAAGAGGAGTCGCCACTTAATTTTTTTAAGAAATTAAGAAAACTTAATTTAAAAGACTCTAACAGATTTAAGTCTTAAAAATTTAGAGAAAAAGGGTACGAGGTTCATATTACTATTTTAAGAAGGTTTTAGCACTTAAAATAGCCGCTAACATGTGGTTATCCAACGATTTGAAAATTATTTGACTAACTTTGAGAAATATTAATTTAAAAGGAAACGAAGACTTTGAAATTATTTTTAGAAAAAAAATTGATAAAACTTAAACATTTGATCATAATATACATGTATATATATATATATAAAGAAGTAAAAGTTTATCAATGACTAAGTAAATGTAGAAAATCATTTTAAGAATAAATTAACATGAATTGGTTTATCCTTATGGGAATTCAATTAAGTTAAATCAAACTAATCAACTTATACGTTAGTATAAACAAACGTAAATAAATAAATAAATTATTACAACCCGAATTAAATATAAATGAATAAAGTATGAAAATTTGGTCCAACACTTAGTTTCTGTACGTTTGGACTAAGTTATTGGGTCACCTGCATTTTGAGCCTTAAGCCCAATTTCATTATATATCGCAGCTGTATATACACTGTATTGAATCGTATATACACTATATACCACGTGTTTGTTTCCTGTAGATGTTGTATATCACTGTATATCATTTTATATCGCTGTGTATCAGACTGTATATACATTGTATACAGTTTTTATTTCTTGTAGCTGCTGCATATTACTGTATATAAACTATATATAGTGTTTTCCCCTATATCTACTGTATATCACTGCATATATACTGTACATAGTGTATATATAGCATATATAATACTGTATATAGTGTTTTACCCTACGTATCTACTGTATATCACAGCATACGTACTATATACAGTGTATATAAAGTATATATAACATTATTTCTTTACCTCAAATTGTAAACACACTGTATATCAGTGTATACGGCACTGTTTTCCGCTTGTATTCCGTGTATACAACCCAATATCAATATTCAAATCATAGATATTACCTTTTTTTCATGTATCAATTTTCAGTCATTTCATCAAGATGATAGGAGACTCCAAATTCAACGATATGCAAGGATGAAGTCCAAAGATTGACTTGAATTGATATCACATGCACCAAAATAAAATTATAGAAGCATTTACTCATTTTAAACTAAATCAAGGAATATATCATGGTATTTTGAGTTATTAAATTGATGGGCACCCTAGAAGTGACTAACAACATGCTAACTAGCTTAATTTTAAAGAAAGAATCAAATCAATTATGCCATGAAGGTTCTAACTAAATATAACTTAAGCATATTTTATTATCTACATTATGTTAAAAGAAGATTTTGAAAACATGAAAACCTATATTGTCAAAGAAAACTACTTGAAAAAATAATGAACAAAACTAAGTGTTTTCATTAGATAATCCTAACACATGCTAGCTAATTAATCCTAACACATGCTAACTATAAGGAATTTCTATCATTAATCTAGCTATTCTTAATATATGCTAACTAAGAAAAATAAGACTACAAATCAACTAACTATAAAATATGAAATAATATGACATAATTAAATAAAATAAAGCTAAGAAAATATTTTACCTTTTTCTGGGCCACGAGATGGAAGACGATGAGCGGAAGACATTCACCACCATCCAAGAGCTTGATGGAACTCCAATCTACAAAAAAGATAAAATAAAAGATTAAAAATTTAGACTCGAACTTTCGTGGATTCGACGTTATAAGAACACTGTTCTTAGCCTAAATTTTGACTTCAATCTCCTATTTTTCTTGAAGAAAAATATAGATTAAAAGTTAGAAATTTTCACAACTTTTAAGCTGGGGACAAGAGTCCAAAAATCCTAACCAAGTTAAGAAAATTTCTAACTTTGGGGTGGTTAAAAAACCTCCCACTTCTTCCTTCTTCTTAATAAGAATATGAGCCTTTATATAGGCTCCAAAAACTTCAAATTTTCATACAATTTTCGATGTGGGAGTTTGAGATTATTTTTTTTTAGAAAAAACTAAAATTTTCAAAAATGCAAACTATAATTAAACTAACCTAACTAACATTGTATTTAGTAAAAAAAATAAAATCTTTTGAGGTAATTTTCGAATAACCACATAAATATTAATCAAATATATAGTTATATAGAAATATGTGTATTATACTAAAATTTATAAAAAGGTAAAAATAGGTAAGAATATTATGAAATTTTTTGTTTTTTTATAAAAGCTAATTATTTCAAAATGTTCGAATTCAAAGAAACTCGATAGCTAATTTGCGTTGTGGATGGTCAAAATTGGATGTCAACAGTTGTCCCTTTATTTGGATAGGATCGATAAAAGAGATCCTGGACAAAGAAAATTGACAAATCCAATTTTGACCTACTCCATCTTCATCTTTCTAAAAAAGGGTTGGTATGAGTTTTGAATTATGGCTGGACCCCAAAATAACCACACACCTTCCGATAGGAATGTAGTTTTTATGTGGTGGAAATCGTTTCCTTAGCTCGTGTCCTATGAGCTTGACATTATTCTTAGGACTGTGTTCCAGTTCGCTGCTAAAAGGATTCCACGTTGTGCTGCATCCCCTTTGATGTCGTTCACACTTTCTTTCATCCTCTTTGCATGTTGAAAAATCCGCATTGATTCATTGGTAGGATAATGCTGCACTATCGGTAGGATGGTGATCCATTGATAGGATACTTGGCAAAATAACTGTATGTCCATTGGTAGGACGAATGAAAGTGATCCATCGGTAGGATATTTTGGCAAAATAACTATTTATCCATCGGTAGGACGAATGAATGTGATCCATCGATAGGATATGTTGCATGTCCATTGGTAGGACGAATGAAGGTGATCCATCGGTAGGATATTTCGGTAAAATAACTGTCTGTCCATCGGTAGGACAAATGAAGATCCATTGGTAGGATATGTTACATGTCCATTGGTAGGACGAATGAAGGTGATCCATCGATAGGATATTTTGGCAAAATAACTGTTTGTCCATCGGTAGGACGAATGAAAATCCATTGGTAGGATATATGCATTGGCCTTCTTGGCAATGAATATGCAATGGCCCTCTTGGCAATGAATATACAATGGCCCTCTTGGCAAATAAAAATGCAATGGCCCTCTTGGCAATGAATATGCAATGACCCTCTTGGCAAATGAAAATGTAATGACCTCTTGGCAAATGAAAATGCAATGCCCTCTTGGCAAATGAAAATGCAATCTTGGCAATGATATGCAATGGCCCTCTAGGCAAATAAAAATGCAATGGCCCTCTTGGCCAATGAAAATGCAATGGCCCTCTTGGAAACTATATTACCACCTCCGATAATATAATATGAATAAAATAATATCATCGTATACGGCATTAGATCATCGTATACGGCATTACATCATTGTATACGACATTATATCATCGTATACGGCATCATATATGGCATTATATCATCACATACGGTATTATAACATAAATGACCCTCTTGACAAATGATATTACCACCTCCGATAATATAATATGAATAAAATAAAATATGAATGACCCTCTTGGCAAATGATATTACCACCTCCGGTAGTATAATATGAATAAAATAAAATATGAATGGCCCTCTTGGCAAATGATATTACCACCTCCGGTAATATAATATGAATAAAATAAAATATGAATGGCCCTCTTGGCAAATAAAAATGCAATGGCCCTCTTGGCAATGATGAATGCAATGACCCTCTTGGCAATGATATTACCACCTCCGATAATATAATATGAATAAAATAAAATATGAATGACCCTCTTGGCAAATGATATTACCACCTTCAGTAATATAATATGAATAAAATAAAATATGAATGACCCTCTTGGCAAATGATATTACCACCTCCGGTAATATAATATGAATAAAATAAAATATGAATGACCCTCTTGGCAAATGAAAATGCAATGGCCCTCTTGGCAATGATGAATGCAATGACACCCTTGGCAATGATGAATGCTGAATGATGTCCCTCTTGGCAATGAAAATGCAATGCAATGTTATCATTTTTTTTGAACAATTTGTTTTCGTTGGGACTCATGTCTTGATAGAAGTTTATGCGAGGTCTTGGTGGCTTGCATCTTGAATTTGTGTTCGCTCCATTCTAGCAATGTTGGAGATCATTTGGAGTTGACTTCGAACTTCTGACAATTCTTGACGGAAGTTTTGAGATCTTCCTCAAAAATTCTATCCCAGTTAGATCTCTTGACAAATGTCGAGCTGCTGAAAAAGGATTTGGCATTTTTGTGGAATTTTTGAGATCCTCTCAAAAATTCTGTCCAGTTGCATATATTAACATGATCTCCAATCTTGACTTGCTGGAGATAGTATCTTCTTGTGAATTTTTGAGATCTTCTCAAAAATTCTGTCCCAGTTTTTATGGTAAGGAAGAAATGAAAATCTTACCAGGAACATGACCGAGCCATTGTGGCGCCTACATATCCTATTGGTGCAGGAATCAAGTCAAATGTAGTTCCAATTATGTGGATGATGAGTACTGCGAAATCTGAGATAAGATAATCAGTAGACATATGTGCAATATGAGCATAATGATATGAAAAACTGTATTACTTGCAATATTTACAGCTTAAAAGCACGAGATATGCCACCCGTTTGATATGGATGATCCAATGAAGTAAAATAGGCATCTCACCCTGATGGGATTAGCCTAATGTCACAGTATTTAGAGCAAATCATCCAATTTCAAAGGACAAATGCAATTTTTTTAGAGAATGTAAAGAGATAGACAAATTTTGACTACAATTGGTACCAACAGTTAGGATTGCATAGAAATATTTCTCATTTCCTTTCTTATAATTGAGATTGAATTTGAGGTAATTCCTATAGCTTCAAGTAGTACCTCAAATATACTTAAGTGTCGACAAGATTTTTTCATCTTTCTTCAAACAAAGGTTTAGAATTATACCAATCCTCATGTTTCAAGTGCCCTCACAATAAAGAAAGTTCTATTTCGCACATATCTGAAGTGTTTGATTTGAGGACATTTTGCAAAGTGCACTCACACTCTCAAGAATGTTCAACGCATAACTGTGATACCATATGCTTGACCTGCATGTAAGTCTCCACTAATGTGAGAATATTTGGAATGAGATCATGTAAGGCTTGTCACTGGGTTGTAATGTGGGTTTGGGAACAGGTAGGATATTTATTTAGGATAAAAGTAACTTAATTCCTCCTTGAGTGTCACACTGAATATGTGCTTTTGACGATTGATACGCCTTTGATGTCTGATCCTCTTTCTTTTGTATCGACTTCTTCGAGTACTTATTTGATAGAGTTTTTCCTCTTTTCAACTTTTTCTTTTGTATTGACTTCTTTGAGTCCTTAGTTGTTAGAGCTTTTCTCTTTTCACTCCTTTTTGAGGTTTCTCCTCTTTTGTTGGAGTAGTTTCCTTTTTGTCTTACATCGACCTTGTAGGTTTTTTTTTGTTTTTTTATGAGAAAGTCGTCTTTGCTTTCTTGACTTTGGAGACTTTACGTCTTTTGCCTTTGGCAATTTCAAAGTTGGATCTTCTTCTATAATTTACACGTCTTTAGTGCGCTCAAGGAGGTTGGGCCAAGAGAGGGATAGTGCATGTAAGCACTCAAAAGGGAAAGGGCTAAGATGTGGTTGTCCAAAGAAAAGGTTTTAGGCTCAAAGTGGAAAAACTAGGGATTAATGTTATTTGGTAGGCTTTGAAAGGCACAATCGGGTCAAAAAGGCCTACAATCCTTTCTCAAACCAAACATAACTCAGGATTTCGCCTCAACAAACATATCATGCCAAGTTCTAGATCAACAGTGCGATGCAATTGAATTTTAATCTAAAGCTCACCACACAATGCACATGAAACCATGAGGTTGATTATATTCTTACCTTGAATGCCCGCAAGAGAATTTTCAAGCATCACAAAAGTACAAATGAAAGATACCAACAGAAGCTATGGTTTACCACAAAGCCAATCATTTTTATCATATCAAATATTTCGCACGCTCCTAACTGTATTCGTCCCAATCAAGAAGATATGACTCTTAAAATATGTACACAATTTATTATTTTATGTATTTTCTATTTTTTTTAATTGTTTTTTTTTGAAAAAAGAAATACCGAACCCAAGAAGGGCTGCCTATGTATCTCATCGAGATGAGAATCAGGTGTGCGTAGTTCTTGCAGATATGATATATAAAATAATTCAAAGATTTAGACAAACTCAGAGTGACGTCACTTAAGTCCAGTGCTAGTTGACATCTTCAGTTGGGGAGTGCTTTTTGCATATTTGCACCAATACGTTTTGTGTCCTCTCAACCATTGGTGAGGACACCTATCGTTGTATTATTTTTTTTAAAAAAAATATTCCTCAAAGATTATACATTGGTGTGTTCTTCCAATTTCCTGCAGGAATCAACTTGTTAATGTGCTCTTTTTGGGGATTGTCTCTTATGACTTGAACTCTTCCAATTATTCACGGGAATCACACATTGTTATAACCATCTCCGACTATTGTCGGGGACAGTTTTCCCTGCAAAGATATGAGAAAAGTGTGAAACCGGGGCCATTATAAAAATAAAAAATAAAATAAGAAACAAGATATAAGAGTAAGACTTCATAGTCAAAGACTCCCCCGATTTATCTTTCAGGCTGTGTATTGGTGTCTTGTGAAATTTAGGAGCATCATTATTTTCCATGAACTCTTTGTCCCTGCAAGATCCATAAGAGAAAGAATAATAGTTTTTCTTAGATTAAAGAATTGAAAGAGATTAGGGTTAAAGTTTATAGTTGAATGTTGCTGCCAATTTGAGATTGCCGTGGTTCTCTTTCTTGAAATAATGTCGTTTCTCCTGCGTACAAAAAAACTTCCTAGTTAGGGAGAGGGTGTTGACCTCAAAATTGAGATCCAATCATTTATCGCTTGATGTCCTTTGATAACAACCTCTACAAAGGAAAAAAAATCAACTTTGTTGAACCCTCGATCTTTGAGAAGTAAGCAAGTTTAATTTCCAACACAAATCAGTCTCTTCTTGAAAAAGAAGAATAACTCAAAAGCCAAAGTATTAGTCCGTGTTTGTAGTAATTAAGGCAAAATATCACACAAAGAACTAAACATATAAATGTTGATTTGTTTGAAGACAAACTAATCCATGGGTGAAGAAAGACTAAATGGGTAGAAATTGACCCATTTTACAATTGATGTGTGAGAAATGTTGATTTGTGTTGAATCACAGATTTCTTGCTCTTCAACTTTGTACCCTCATTCTTCTTAGATGCAGAAGAAGTTTTCAATTTCTTTGAAAAAATGAGAAAAAACTGAAAACTTCAAAGACAGGACCGAACCTTGAAAGGCTGCCTACGTATCTCACAAAGAAAAATTCAGGTCCAACGTAGTTCAACCATATCGAGACCTTTCCAACTTGGGATGACAAATCAAGTATTTTTTGAAAGGACAGAGTAAGATTTAGGTCTTGAAAGTGAAATTCGAATTTTGTAGTGAAACTAAAGACTTTAGGACATTTGGTCGCACTTTCGAACATTTGCTTTCGATAGTGGGCTGGAGTGTCTTCAAATAAAGCAACACTTTCATTCAAACAGTTATAACATATAACAAATAAACAGTTATTGTGTGTCCTAAATAGATATGTGACCTTTTATGCCAAAGGTAGGCCTAACAATTTTTGAAGGATGTATAATATTATTTGAAACACTCCATTGCCCCAAAACTTATATTTATACAAATATTATGAATAAACTGAATGAGGATACATAATGGGGAGAAATGGATACTAATGACCAGTCCCACGCAGGGGTACAATCCTAACAAAGCCTTCGTGGAAAATCCTTCGTTCTTGACTTTTTGACATCAACCTCTTTTAGATAGAATAACAACTTGTGAAGATCCTTCTTTGACTAGACTAAGCTACTACAATAAACTTCCAACCCCGAGGGACAATGGTTTGTCAAATGACGTATACAACCTTCAAATATAAACACATAGGTATGATCGTCCATTTAGGCCAAGGGCCGTTTTGGACTTAAGGTGGTCTTTCTAATGGGCCCAATACGCCTTGGGGATTGGGTCATCTTAGGCCAATGTACTAAATTAGGATTTTGGTTTCGCTCTACGCTAAGTTGACTAGGAGTGACTTTTGCGAAACTGGTAACCCAAGCGGACAACTCAGGCTAAAACTTACGACAACCATTGGACGCATGGCGTATCAATAAATTGTCAATCATTCCAAAAAGGGTTAAGTATAAAAAGTCCGGCTGCGATTCTTCAAAACCGTTCTTTTAATGTACTATACATTCAATAAAAAGATGCCATGAAATGCAAACGATGGTTTAATATATAAATTAAACACGCAATTATGCAATTAAGGAAAACAAGAATTACTAATTATTACAAATTAAGACAGTTAGTCAAATAAACAATCAAATCTAATGGTTAGAACCTAATTAATTCCCCAGCGGAGTCACCATTTCTGTTATGTCGAAAAATGGACAAAGTGTAAAATTAATCTCATCTTTATAAGAAAAAATTAATTTTAGTAAAAGAGGAGTCACCACTTAATTTTTTTAAGAAATTAAGAAAACTTAATTTAAAAGACTCTAACAGATTTAAGTCTTAAAAATTTAGAGAAAAAGGGTACGAGGTTCATATTACTATTTTAAGAAAGTTTTAGCACTTAAAATGGCCGCTAACATGCGGTTATCCAATGATTTGAAAATTATTTGACTAACTTTGAGAAATATTAATTTAAAAGGAAACGAAGACTTTGAAATTATTTTTAGAAAAAAAATTGATAAAACTTAAACATTTGATCATAATATACATGTATATATATATATAAAGAAGTAAAAGTTTATCAATGACTAAGTAAATGTAGAAAATCATTTTAAGAATAAATTAACATGAATTGGTTTATCCTTATGGGAATTCAATTAAGTTAAATCAAACTAATCAACTTCTACGTTAGTATAAACAAACGTAAATAAATAAATAAATTATTACAACCCGAATTAAATATAAATGAATAAAGTATGAAAATTTGGTCCAACACTTAGTTTCTGTACGCCTGGACTAAGTTATTGGGTCACCTGCATTTTGAGCCTTAAGCCCAATTTCATTATATATCGCAACTGTATATACACTGTATTGAATCGTATATACACTATATACCACGTGTTTGTTTCCTGTAGATGCTGTATATCACTGTATATCATTTTATATCGCTGTGTATCAGACTGTATATACATTGTATACAATTTTTATTTCTTGTAGCTGCTGCATATTACTGTATATAAACTATATATAATGTTTTCCCCTTATCTACTGTATATCACTGCATATATACTGTACATAGTGTATATATAGCATATATAATACTGTATATAGTGTTTTACCCTACATATCTACTGTATATCACAGCATACGTACTATATACAGTGTATATAAAGTATATATAACATTATTTCTTTACCTCAAAATGTATACACACTGTATATCAGTGTATACGGCACTGTTTTCCGCTTGTATTCCGTGTATACAACCCAATATCAATATTCAAATCATAGATATTACCTTTTTTTCATGTATCAATTTTCAGTCATTTTATCAAGATGATAGGAGACTCCAAATTCAACGATATGCAAGGATGAAGTCCAAAGATTGACTCGAATTGATATCACATGCACCAAAATAAAATTATAGAAGCATTTACTCATTTTAAACTAAATCAAGGAATATATCATGGTATTTTGAATTATTAAATTGATGGACACCCTAGAAGTGACTAACAACATGCTAACTAGCTCAATTTTAAAGAAAGAATCAAATCAATTATGCCATGAAGGTTTTAACTAAATATAACTTAAGCATATTTTATTATCTACATTATGTTAAAAGAAGATTTTGAAAACATGAAAACCTATATTGTCAAGGAAAACTACTTGAAAAAATAATGAACAAAACTAAGTATTTTCATTAGATAATCCTAACACATGCTAGCTAATTAATCCTAACACATGCTAACTATAAGGAATTTCTATCATTAATCTAGCTATTCTTAATATATGCTAACTAAGAAAAATAAGACTACAAATCAACTAACTATAAAATATGAAATAATATGACATAATTAAATAAAATAAAGCTAAGAAAATATTTTACCTTTTTCTGGGCCACGAGATGGAAGACGATGAGCGGAAGACATTTACCACCATTCAAGAGCTTGATGGAACTCCAATCTACAAAAAAGATAAAATAAAAGATTAAAAATTTAGACTCGAACCTTCGTGGGTTCGACGTTATAAGAACACTGTTCTTAGCCTAAATTTTGACTTCAATCTCCTATTTTTCTTGAAGAAAAATATAGATTGAAAGCTAGAAATTTTCACAACTTTTAGGCTAGGGACAAGAGTCTAAAAATCCTAGCCAAGTTAAGAAAATTTCTAACTTTGGGGTGGCTAAAAAACCTCTCACTTCTTCCCTCTTCTTAATAAGAATATGAGCCTTTATATAGGCTCCAAAAACTTCAAATTTTCATACAATTTTCGATGTGGGAGTTTGAGATTTTTTTATTTTTTTTTTAGAAAAAACTAAAATTTTCAAAAATGCAAACTATAATTAAACTAACCAAACTAACATTGTATTTAGTAAAAAAAAATAAAATCTTTTGAGGTGATTTTTGAATAACCACATAAATATTAATCAAATATATAGTTATATAGAAATATGTGTATCATACTAAAATTTATAACAAAGTAAAAATAGTTAAGAATAATATGAAAATATTTTTGTTTTTTGATAAAAGCTAATTATTTCAAAATGTTCGAATTCAAAGAAACTGGATAGCTAATTTGCGTTGTGAATGGTCAAAATTGGGTGTCAATACACACGTCCTATATGCATTTCCAAAGTTAGAGGGCGTAGTGCGAAGCCAAGTAAAAAAGCACATATGTATTATGCCTTTTAACAATAAAGGCTCACTATAAAAAATATTGTCCCAAATTGGGTTCGAACCTTTGGTCTCAATCTATATTAAATTAAAAGAATGGAGATTATTAGAAATGTTGATTGAACTTTTTGTCATTTATTAAAAAATGATATAATAGACAAAATTGTCTTTTATTATTTTTTCTCAAATAATTTAATTTAATTATTTTTCTCATATTT
Organism: Solanum dulcamara; assembly: GCF_947179165.1. NCBI lineage: Eukaryota > Viridiplantae > Streptophyta > Magnoliopsida > Solanales > Solanaceae > Solanum > Solanum dulcamara. The sequence continues at coordinate 35,622,654 of NC_077243.1, read as the reverse complement.
AGGACCTTAAAACCTACTAAAATTGGGCTATTGAAAGTTGCTGAATATTAGTATTGGACTTTGAAGACTACAACAGTATACTACTAATTATGATAATGAGGCCATTTGGATTGGCTTATAAGCTGCGTTTTTAGCTTTTTTTGAGTGTTTGGCTGGCCAACTTAAAGTCATTTTGTGCTTAAAATAAGTTCCAATAAATAATTGGGTTTATTTGGATGAACTTATTTTAAACAGTTTATAAGTTGAAAACAGATTATAAGTCAAAAAAAAAGTTGGCATGCACCTATTTTTTTTTTAACTTAGAAGCAGTTTTCAACTTATAAACTGCTTAAAAATAAGTCAATCCAAACAGGCTAAATATCTTTTCTTTGACTAGATTAAGGATTTTTTTTACCAAAGATTTATTTATTTTTTACTTAGGTTTATTTAGGAATTCTTTTTTAAAAGTGTATACTAATAGTTGTGATGTTTTTTTTTGATAATTTTTAGGATTATTTGTTTATACCAAAGCTGGTTTAGGATAAAAGATTTTGTTACCAAAGATGATTTAGAAATTAACTTTTACCTAATACTTATGTAGAATTTGTAAGGAAAAATTACCCTTTTACACATATTCTAATACCATATTTACTTGTATTTTTTATTATGCCAAAAAATATCCAAAATCCCTCTCTTTCCTTTAACTTTCTCTCCCTCACTGATACATCACTCTTCCTCCCTAAATCCCCGCCCTAATTCACTCCTCTTCATCAGCTTTTGAGATTTTGAATTTTTGAGTACATCTGTTACTCAATTTCAAGGTTCTAACTAAGGTATACTTAAGTTTTTCCTTATCTGGAATCTCATTTCATCCCCATTCAATCTGATTTCTCCTAAAATTTGTATCGTTTGATTTCTTCTGTAAATCTTTGAAAAATCTTCTAAAATTGGTATCCTTTGCTTTCTTCTATAAATCTTTCTATTTTTTAACTCATATCTTCAATGATACATATGGAATCCGTGCATGGTCTCACACAGTTGAATAAAAATCAAGGAATTCTTGTTTCACCTGGTTCTGATTCATCTTGGGAAGGTTACGATAAGGTTACATCCAAACATCGTAACGATCCAGCAGTGATGGATAAGCTACGTGATAAATTGAAGTCGAAAGCTCCAATTAAACATGCACCTAAAGAACTAGACAACAAGATTGAAGGGGTTACAATACGCCCTATTCTCCCAAAGGTATGGGTTCAATTAAGTTTTTTTTAATGCCATTTTTATGAAGGTTTTTTAATTCTGATACATATTGTTTATGTATTAGATTCTCATGTATCAAGCGTCAACGCTTCTGATACATAGTGTTTTTTTTAAATGTCATTTTTTGGACATTTACTTCTTCTGATACATCGTGTTTAAGTGTCAGTTTCTATTATATCAAGTTTTAATGATTCTGATATATCTATATTTATGTATCAGATTATAATTTATAAATCCTTACTGCTTCTGATACATCTTCTGTATGTATCAGATTCTCATGTATCAAATATTTTAATGCGTCTAATACATTGTATTTATGCATAAAGTTCAAGTTGTATTTAACCATTTTTCATGTCAATGCAGGAAATTAAGTACGTCATCAAGAAGATCCCACCCCACCCCTTGAGATTTGGCATGGCATATAGGGCTAATTTTTTTGATGATTTTGAATCATCAATAAGTGAAGAAGGTATAAAGTTATTTAGGCAATCCATATTTGGTCACTACTTAGATATGCCAAACTGCAATTTTCAAGGGCAAATCATTAAATACCTCTTACTTCTTGAGGTAGAGCAAAAAAACAAAGAGGAATTGCACATTCGTCATGTGTAGGGTAATATACTTTGATTTACAATAAAGAATTTTGCTATCATTACTGGTTTGCGATGTACCGGTAATATCAATGACTTTTGGTACTCTAATGACCTAACAAGTAGATTATTATCTATATATTTTCCTAGTGCAAAAAATAGGGTCAACAAAGCTCGTTTTGTTGAGCGTTTTCTGGTTGGAGGATGGAAAACAAATGAAGACGCTGTTCAGATGGTCATTCTCTACTTCATCCACACTTTTGTTTTTTCTCAACTAGGTGATGCACCTATATCTGTTGATGATTTTAAGATGGTAGAAGATGGTAGGTATGAGTAGTACCCATGGAGAAAAATAGCATTTTCCAAATTGATAAAAGGAATGAGGCAGGAGTTTTCAAATGCCAAACAAGTATATCGTCTAGGCGGCATGCTATATGCTCTGAATGCATGGATATATGAATGTGCATTTCAAGTGCCCTCAGAAATTGTTATAAGAGTGGGTAATAAAATTCCCAGAATTCTCAACTGGCGTGTTATGGCCGTGAAGACAAAATTTGAGACCTTCATGTCTACCATCTTCAGTGAGGTACATGCATTGAAGATTATTCATTTATGCACCGATTCATTATACATAACATCTAAGATACATTCTATATTCATGACCTTGATACATTATAATTTTATTCATAAAGTAGATGTATCAGGTGCTATATTTATGTATCAGGTTATAAATGTATCAAGATATAATGCCCCTGATACATCTACTTTATGTATCAAATAAAAATGTATCAATCTATAACCTTTCTGATACATATAAATATATGTATCAGAAAATCATTTATCAGTCTTTACAACTCCTAAAAACTCTACCTTATGCATCAAATTATAATGTATCAAGAATTACATCTCATGATACATCTGCATTTATGTATCAGATTCTACTGCTTCAGATAATGTTGTTTTTCTATAAGTTTTGCATGCATCAAGGATTAATGTTTCTGATACATCATGTTTATGTACCAGAATTATCATGTATCAATTATTCACTTGTTTTCTGACAAGCAACCAATCTTTTTTGCAGTATCGATGCTCCAACATTATGCCATCTCAACATGAAATAGAATCTATTGTTATCACAAACCAAGCCTAGGGCCTAGACGTGACATGGCGAATGAGGAACCCAAAAGTACCTCAATCAAGCCTCTTAGCATTCTTTTAGCCTTTCATAGGTAATGATGATAAATAAACAAGCGGAAATCATAATAGTAAATCTTTAACTTACATATGTCCAACAATACCTCTAACTATTAGATTTAACGGGGCTAAGACAAGTCCCTAGCTCACCCTCAATCATAATAGAAGAAATGCCATAGTAAAATATCTTAACATATCATAAGCTAGAAAGATAAAGGAGTATTGTTCCCAAAATATAGGAACTCACCAAAAATAGTCTTCAATGGAATATCAACTAGCCACGTGGAGGAGAACGAGGAGGAGCACTGGTCCCTACATGGTGATATCATGTAGGCAAAAGAGTATGCGTTAGTACTTTAAATGTACTAAGTATGTAAGGATGCATGAACATTGAGAAAACATTAAAATATTTATGTAATATGGAACATAATTTAATGTATGCATAATAAATCATATAGATATACTTTAAAACATTCATTTGGTGGGAAATTAACCATAACCGACGTTTAAGACCATGAGAGCTATTACATGGAATCCAACATAACCCCCTACGTTGGCCGGGGAGACTACTTGCCAGGTAGAACTCCGTCAACTTCATTCATTTCTTTAACTTTAACTTTAAGGGCTATTTATGGATCCATTAGCCTAACCCTACAAGGGCTCCTGTGTTGGCACATAGTTAATGAGACAAGGGGTTGCTACTAGGATTTCCTTACCGAATCCCACCTCAATGCCCCATTCGATGCTAAGTCAATCCCACGGAATAGTTTAATATTTCAAAATAGTCATAACATATAGCTTGAGAATTCAAAACATCATATTCGGTAGAATAGCTCATTAAAACATTTGGTAATTCAAATATGCAAGAATTGTCCTTATTGCATAAAGAATCAATCATTCATATTATTTCATAAGACTCCCTTTTGATCATAGATATTACTTTCATAAACATTCATTTGGAGTCAAAGCTTTCAAGTCAAACTTTATTAAAAACATAGTAAAACTAGGTGGGTTCAAATCACCTCAACTTGCAAATATGTATGTAAATAAATATACATAAATACTTTGAAATCCATTAATTAAAAATCATGATTTAAAAAAACCTACCATGAATTTCAAGAACCTTTAAATAGATAAATAGATGAATTACTTGCAAACTATCAATTCATACATATGAAATTATGTCGCATCAAAATAGACCAATAATCATTAGTTTAACCATTATTCATACTATTAAATAAAAATAAGAATTACCATAAGAAAATATTACTTGAAATCAAGAGACTTAATTGAAAGAGTTTTTGGATTACATGGATGGAAGAACTCATGGATAAACACCCACATAACTTAGAGTAGAGCTTAAAGAAAATAAGTATAATTTATCATATAATCAAAATAATTTAGACATGAGAGTGGAAGGAATACTCTCATTGAAGCCTTACATACCTGGAATCCGAAGCTTTAGTCGGTACCGAAAGACTTAATGAACACTCTTTAGTCCTAACTTTTCTCCCCGCCAGAACGTTTTGTGAACTACCCGGAGTATATGAATCATCGGAATATTATTTCTTCACTACTAAGAACTAAAACTATATTTGAGAATGTGTAAAGAAGTGTATAGAGAGAAGACTTGCTTGAGAAAGCTTAATGAATAAAATGAGGAAATAAGGTGGGTATTTATAGGTGGGAAAGAGGGACCTAACAATAAATAAAATAATTATAAAGAAAAATCTGAAAATTTAATGGAATATATTGATGTCATGGATGATGTTAAATGGAGGACAATTTATGTCATGAGTGATGTCAAATGTATCTAGATCTTTCCATGGTAGGTGAAATGAGTTATCTTTGACAGAATACTCCTTTTCGGAGCTGTGTTTGAACAGGATAAATTCCTTATTAGGATTTGGTGTCTTCATAAGAATTGTATATATAGACGTCTAGTTTTATGTCGTTCAAGAATCAACCAATTTGGATAATTCTACAGTAAGATATGATTTTTCTTCTCTAAACACTCCTTTCCGTCACAGCATTCTGTCTTACAACAATTAATTTATTTGACCTAATTAACGTCCGAAACTTAAAATATGGTCTTCACAAAAATTGTAGGTAATGATCTTGTGGTTACTCATAAAGTTGAATCACCCAAGTTGGATAAACCTATAAAAAGTTATTCCCAAAATACAGAGGCTGTATCATTGTTTTAGGCGAGAATTGAAACATCGTATATAACGTTTTTAGGTGATATTACATTATCTCCCCCTTGGGAACATTCATCCTTGAATGAGGAAAGACTTAGCTTGAGTATAGTAGAGTGTAAACCAACAATCCATCATTAATGCAATAGTGTAATTTAAAACATCGTTTAAAACATATTTTATAATTTTTCAAGCATATGACAAGAAAAGTTGAGATACAAGGATAAGTAATTGAGAAAGGACAACTTAATACCTTAGGTTTGGGTAGAGGGGAAAAGATGAGGGTATCTCTTAATCATATCCGCTTCCGCTTCCCATGTTGCACTTTCTATTTGTTGATTCCTCCAAAGGACTTTAACAGATGCAATTTCTTTGTTCCTCAATCTCTTAACTTGCCGGTCCAAAATTTCCACAGGAACTTCTTCATAGGTCAAGTTTTCTTCAATATTCACTACTCCCATAGGTACAATGGAACTAGGATCACCCACATGTTTTTTCAACATAGACACGTGAAACACCGGATGAACCATGGCCATTTCCAATGGTAATTCCAACTCATATGCAACCTTACCAACACGTCTCATGATTCTATAAGGCCCTACATATCTAGGGCTCAATTTCCCTTTCTTACCAAATCGAACCACACCTTTCATGGGTGAAACCTTCAGATACACCCAATCATCCACATTAAACTCAAGATCCCTTCTTCTAGTGTCAGAATAGGACTTTTGACGACTTTGAGCCATCTTCAACCTTTCTCTAATGATCTTCACCTTCTCTAAAGCATCAAGTACCAAATCGGGGCCCAACAAGGTCATCTCACCTACTTCGAACCAACCAACCGGTGATCTACATCGTCTCCCATACAAAGCCTCAAACGGTGCCATCTCAATACTTGAGTGGTAACTATTATTATAGGCAAACTCGATGAGAGGTAGATGATCATCCCAATTCCCTTTAAACTCCAACACACAAGCCCTTAACATATCCTCTAGTGTTTGAATCGTCCTTTCGGCTTGCCCATCCGTTTGAGGATGGAATGCTGTGCTCAACTTTACCTTAGTACCGAGGCCTTTTTGAAATGATCTCCAGAAGTGAGAAGTGAATTGGGTACCACGATCCGAAATAATGGATAATGGCACACCATGCAACCTCACCAACTCCCGAATATACAACTTGGCATAGTCTTAGGCACTATAGGAAGTTTTAGCCGGTAGGAAATGAGCTGACTTAGTCATTCTATCAACAATTACCCAAATTGAGTCATGACGCTTCCGGGTATGAGGCAGACCCACTACAAAATCCATATTCACATCTTCCCACTTCCAAGTTGGGATTTCAATGTCTTAGGCTAGGCCACCCGACCTTTGATGTTCGGCCTTCACTTGTTGGCAATTCGTACATTCGGACACAAACCTTGCTATGTCCTTCTTCATGCCACCCCACCAATACAACTCCTTTAAGTCGCGGTACATTTTCGTTGAACCGGGATGAATGGAGTATGTAGAATTATGAGCCTCCATCATGATCAAACTCCTTAGGCCATCAACATTTGGAACACATATCCGACTTTGATAGTATAGTACCCCATCTCTCCCTTGGGAAAAGACCTCTATCTTCTTTTCCTTTACCAACTTCTTTAACTCGATAAACTTTGGGTCAAGATCTTGCTTGGATTTAACATCTACCACCAAAGAGGATTCAAACCTATTTTGAACAACCATACCCCCATCATTAGTACCACACAACTTCACCCCTAATCTAGCCAATCGGTGAACATCTTTCACCAACTCCCTCTTCCTTTCATCCACATGGGCCACACTCCCCATAGACACTCTACTAAGTGCATCAGCAACCACATTAGCTTCACCCGGATGATAGTACACACTTATGTCATAGTCCTTAAGGAGTTCTAGCCACCTCCTTTCCCTTAGATTAAGGTCCTTTTGGGTGAACACATATTGAAGACTCTTATGATCAGTATACACATCCACATGCACCCCATAGAGGTAATGCCTCAAAATCTTCAGAGCAAAAATAACGGTCGCTAATTCAAGGTCATGGGTAGGGTAGTTACGCTCATGCACCTTTAATTGACTAGAAGCATAGGCTATGACCTTGCCGTTTTGCATTAAGACACAACCTAAACCAATCTTTGAAGCATCACAATAAACTACAAACCCTTCTAATCCTTCTGGGAGAGTCAAAATAGGAGCAGAGGTAAGTCGATCTTTTAAGGTCTGGAAACTCTTCTCACACTCATCTGTCCATATGAATTTGGATTTCTTTTGGGTCAATTTTGTCATAGGAGATGAGATAGAAGAAAAGCCTTTGACGAACCTTCTATAGTACCCGGCTAGACTTAAGAAACTCCTAATGTCTGAAGGAGATAATGGTCTAGGCCAATTTTTGACTGCCTCTATTTTCTTAGGATCAACCTTGATCCCATCACCGGACACTACGTGACCAAGAAATGCTACCTCCTTTAACCAAAATTCACACTTACTAAATTTTGCAAATAATTGCCTATCCCTCAATGTTTGAAGCACAACTCTCAAGTGATTTTTATGTTTTTCCTCACCCCGAGAGTAAATTAAAATATCATCAATGAAGACCACCACAAAGGTATCAAGGTAAGGTTTGAACACCCTATTCATCAAGTCCATGAACACCGCTGATGCATTCGTCAACCCAAAACTCATCACCACAAACTCATAGTGACCATACCTTGTTCGGAAGGCCGTTTTGGGAATGTCACACTCCCTCACCAGTAGTTGATGATAGCCAGAATGAAGGTCGATCTTAGAGAAGTGACTTTCCCCTTGCAATTGATCAAACAAGTCATCTATTCTAGAGAGTGGGTACTTGTTCTTAATGGTCATCTTATTTAATTGCCGGTAGTCTATGCACATTCAATTCTACCGGGGCCATACGGTAAGGAGGAATAGAGATAGGTTGGGTATCGGGGAGGAGATCGATACCAAAATCAACTTCCTTTTTGGGAGGGACACTGGGAAGGTCTTCGGGAAAGACATTGGGGAATTCATTAACTATAGGAACTGACTCAAGAGGAGGACTTTTGGAGTTGACATCCCTAACCCTCACAATGTGGTAAATACATCCCTTAGAAATCATTTTGCGGTCCTTAAGATAAGAAATAAACTGACCCTTCACCATCGAATCATGACCCTGCCATTCAATAATAGGCTCATTTGGAAATTGGAATTTGACTTGATGATTCCTAAAATCTACGGAAGCATAAGATGCATGTAACCAATCCATCCCAAGAATGACATTGAAATCTATCATGTCAAGCTCAATGAGATCACAAGGAATAACTTTATGCAAGATAGACACAAGGCAACCCCTATAGACCTTTGTAGCAATAAATGACTCACCAATGGGGGTAGAAACCAAATATAGCTCTAATAATATTTCAGGTAAAATATCAAATCTATTAGCAAGGAATGGAGCAACAAAAGATAAATTTGCACTCGGATCTAATAGTGCATACACATCAAAAGAAAAGACCTTTAACATACCGGTAATGACATTGGGTGCATCCTCAACCTCTTTGTAACACCCCAAAAATTTCTACGCCAAGACCCATAACATTTTTCATGTACGTATAAGATCGTACTCGATGACTTTAAAGTGCATTCATGATTTAGGATCAATTTCTAAGTAATTCAAGGGTATTATGTGTGATTTAGGGTCATAAGGGATCCCTAAAACCAAGTCGAGTCCAAAGAATTAGTCTCGGCTAAGTTTCTGAATAAGTTCGTATAAGGGTCAACTTCCAACGACCATATATCTTTGAATATATCGAATTGGGTGGCCCATGACCTAACAAATTAAAGGTCTTTGAGTCTTCTTTCCAACTCCATCGAGATTGCAATTTTTGGAGTTTGTAGTCAAAATTATGGCCATTGTACTACAGACTAGTACTGCAGGAATTTCAGGCCTGGGCGACCACTGCAGGAATTTCAGGCCTGGCGCTCCAGTGGCGCGATGCGCCACTATAGCGCCAGAAAATAGCCTCAGGAGTTTGGTCCTTGGCACGACGCGTCACTATTAGATGTGCAGGGTTTTAAACCTATTTTTGCTTGGCGCTGCAGTGGCGCGAAGCGCCACTATAGCGCCAACAGGATTTTTGCCCAGTTTCCAGATTTTTAATGAAGGGCAGTTTGGGCATTTTTCCTAAACATATATACACTAACATAGGATGTTTTAGGCTCATTATTTTCAATCTTTCATCTCTCCAAAGAACCCTAAACTTCATCCTCTTTTCTCTCAAATCATCCTCTCCAATTTTTCTATCAAACTCAAGGATTCAACCTTCCCTTTGAAGACCTAACACCAAGACTTCTTCATTTCTTCTTCAAGTTCCTCCCTAAGGTATGTGGATTTTCATCCATGGGTTCTTCCACACATGGAGCCCAAATGTTTTCTCAACTTTGTATATCAATTTTAAATGATGTAATCTTAAGTTATTTTACATAATAGTTCCAAATGCATAGATTATAGTATATTTAAGTTTATTTACTCTTATTGGTAAATATATGTGTATTGACTCTTAATTTCAAGTGAGGAGAAATTTTAGGAATTTTCATACTACGATTCCAAATGTATAGATTCTTGAATATTTGAAGTTTATTACCTATATTGACGTATGTTGATTCTTATTTACATGAAATGGATGGTTTATCAAGGTACTTCTATGAAGGCTTGAAAGTAGTTTTAAAGTGCATATGGTGGGTTATTTTTAAGATGTTTGATTTGATGCATTCATATCACTCTCATGCATACAAGTATTCTTTAAATGTATTTGAAAGTTATATGAAATGAACCCACCTAGTCTTCTTATGTTGAAATGAAGTTGAATTGAAAGTTTGACTCCAAATCAAAGTGTATGAAGCAAATGACTATGTTTAAGGGAATCTTATGAAATGATTAAATGCTTGATTGGTGAAAGGGCTTCTTAGCCAAAGTAAGGTTTCAATGTGAAAGGACAATTCTCACATTGAATCAAATAAAACGTTTAAGGTTATGATATGACATGTTAGACCTCCCTATAGGCCGTCAATGCTTTTGAACATTTTTCCAAAATGGAAGGTCCGATTAGCATGGTACCTGGAATGCCATCACTGATTTTAGACCTAATTTTATTATAAATCAAGGTTCATTAATAGAACGGTAAATAGGGCATGATAGTCGTGATGATATTATAAACCAAAGGTTTTAATGAGCTATTCCACTGATAATGATTTGATGTCTAAAGTTATACGATGCTTATGTTATTATGATATTTAAACGTTATTCTGTGGGATTTGACCTTACACTAAATGTAGTATGTAGATGGGGACTCGACCTAAGGGTTCCTTAAGTAAAGTCTCATATTGCATTAACTATGTGCCACCATAGGAGCCTTTGTCGGCTAGGCCTTTGCAGCCACCAAATATTAAATAATTAAATGTAATTTGAATGGAGTTCTATCTGGCAAGTAGTCTCCCCGTGCCAACGTAGGGGCTTATGTTAGATTCCATGTAATAGCTCACATGGTCTTAAATGTTGGTTATGGTCACTTCCCCACAAAATGAATATTTTAAAGTTTCCTATAATGATGTCTAATGTATGCATTCACTTATGCATATTCCTTACTCATGTCTCTCTTATGTTCTTCATTTCAAAGCATACTCGCATACTTAGTACATTCAAAGTACTAACGCATACTTTTGCCTACATGATATCACCATATAGGAGCCGACGTCGCTCCTCGATCTCCTCTACGTGGCTAACTCGAATTAGTTTGAAGATTGCTTGTGGTGAGTTCCCATATTTCGGGAACAACATCCTTTTTATTCTAAGCTTATGTTATGTAGGATAGTAAGACTTTTATTAAGGTATTTCTTGATATTTATTATGAGGGTGAGCTAGGGATATGTCTTAGCCCCCGCCAAGTCTATTAGTAGAGGTATGTTTGGACACAAATGGAAAAATGTTTTTATTTCTACTTATTATTGTTTACCGTTGCCAATGAAATGCTTAATGATTTGTAAGAGGCTTGGGTGAGGTACCTCTGGGTGTCTCATTCTCCATGTCATATCTAGGCCCTAGGCTCGGGTCGTGACAAACTTGGTATCAGAGCACGAGATTTTGAAATGGTCCTCGGAGTCCAACATACCACATCAAATAGGGTCTTGTTCATGGTTGTGAAGTGCGCCACAATTATGAATAGGAAACTATGAGGCATTTAAGAAAGTTTCCCTTCTTTTGTGATTCATGTCGTGCCTTAGAGTTGTCCTAAGACTTCCTTTATCTAACGAATTATTTCGTGTTCTCTACATAATACCTCGAATAATATTACCTTCACCGAGAACAATGGATGCTATCAAGGACCAAGTTACTCCAGCTTCGGAGGCTCCAGTTCAAGGAGGGACTGATGCTAATGAGGGATAAATCCCTAATGACTCTCTAGTCGAACAAGTGACTAATACAGAATTTCGTGATGCCATCCTATTGTTGTCACGGGCTGTGATGGCTCAGTTGAATCAACAAGAGGTGATTTCTGTGAACATGGGTAGGAAGGAAAGGAAGTGGGTGAGTAAGATAAATGCTATAAGGGAGAAATCTAGGGGCTTCAATGATGCGCGGACCAATAGTTGTTCATCTCTTGCTAATGCCTCGGTGTCTAGGCCTAATAAGGAGAAACGTCCATTTCCCCTTTGCGATAGGTATGATAGGACCCACCAAGGAGAATGCATGGCCGGTAAAGAGGGTTGCTACAAGTGTGGTGGTATGGGTCATAAGATGAGGGACCGTCAGGTGGCTTCTAGTAAAGAGAAGGAGTCTAAGAGGGCTAGATGCAAGGGTGGAGCTTCTCAATCCAAGCCCGGTGGTAGTTTTAGTACATCTACTATTTCCAAGTGTTCTAAGTGTGGGAGAAACTATAGGGAAGAGTGCTTAGTGGGGTCAGGTGCTTGATATAAGTGTGGAAAGCTAGGTCATTATGCAAAGGAGTGTAGGAGTGGTACCAAACCTCAGGCTCTAGCCCAGACTATAGGTCATCCAGATCAAAGTGCTATTAGATCGGATGGCGGTCAGCACCAAGAAAGATCGTATGCCTTTCAGATTCATCAGGAGTTAAAGGATTCTCCTGATGTTGGGACTGGTAAGTTAAAGGTTTTGATTTTTAAGTGCATGTATTGTTAGATCCGGTACCAATTTATGGGTTGTTGCTTTATTTCTTGCTAAGAGGTCTAATGTATATCTCAAATTATTATTGGAGCCCTATTTGGTGTCTACCCCCATTGGTAAGTCGGTTGTTGTTAAAAAAAAAAAAAAATCTATAAGGGTAAGTTTATTTCCTTTCTTAAGTCCCAAAAATTTATTTCTGAGGGTCAGGGGTGTCAACTTTGAAAGTCTTTATTTTGAGTAATTCCGATTATGGTGGTGCAAATTAGGTCTGAATCATCTTTAGTAGTAGATGTTAAGTCAAAAGGGCATTGATCCATCATTGGTAAGGTTGAAGAAATTAGTGGGAGATAAGAAAGTAAAAGTCTTTTCCCAAGGGGGAGATGGAGTATGTCATTACCAAGGTTGGTTGTGTGTCCCAATATAGATGGCCTAAGAGACATGATATTGAGTAGAGTTCATATCCCTTGATGGATGAGTTAGGGAAGATTGGGGGAAGAGTGGGTGTTCCATATTGTGATAATTATGGTATGCTTGGTCCATTTAAGGTTATAGACATGGAAGGAGAGCTAGATGAGACCTCGTTGTATGCAATAGATAGGCAAGAGTATATTGGTGTGACCTTTGGTAGAAGTGAATACCAATGAGGATATAGAGATGTTAAGATAGACACAATAATCACTAAGTGACGTTGACTTCGAGGGAGCCATAGGGTGGTTAGAATGGTAGGTTTGAATGTGTGGTTGTAAATATGTGAGTGATTGTAGTAGGCTATTGATGACTTTTGTTAAGGGTTTCAAGTGATTGTATTAGAGTGGTTATATAACTAGGCTTGAATATAATGTTGATGGCATAGGGGTGAATGTATGATGTATAGAGTGTTTCATTATTAGGTCTCAAGGTTTGTGGAATATGGTAGTAAGGGGTAGTACTTCCGGGATAGATTTTCCTATAAAGGTATAAGATCCTAAGGCTTTTTGGTAAGGTGGCCTATGAATGTGAATTGTCATTGGAGTTAACCCCGGTTCATCCGGTGTTTCATGTGGTTATGTTGAGAAAATGTGTGGGGAATCCTAGTTCCATCATCCCATTGAAAGTAGTGAATGTTGAAGAAATCTTGACCTATGAAGAGGCTCCGATTGAAATTTTAGACCGATAAGTTAAGAGATTGAGGAAAAGGGAAGTTGTATCCGTCAAGGTACTTTGGAGAAATCAACAAGTTGAAAGTGGAAATAACTACGATGAAATATCCTCATCTCTTTCATTCTACTCAAGCCTAACGTAATAAGTCATTCATGTTCAAGTGTTTAAGACTCCTATGTTTTATTTTTCCAAAGTCCTCATATGCATGCATGTTCATGAAGTTGAATTTAAAAGCTATATTTTATGTTTAAGTTTAAAGATTTCATGTTTGATGCATTTTAAGTGTCATTGTATATATATTGGGTTGCTAGTCCTCATTCTATGTTCCATTCTATGCTAATGATTCTCATTCGAGGACGAATGTTTCCAAGGGAGAGATAATGTAACACCCCAAAAATTTCTATGCCAAGACCCGTAGCATTTTTCATGTACGTATAGGATCGTACTCGATGACTTTAAAGTGCATTCATGAGTTAGGATCAATTCCTAAGTAATTCAAGGATATTATATGTGATTTAGGGTCATAAGGGATCCCTAAAACCAAGTCGAGTCCAAAGAATTAGTCTCGGCTAAGTTTCCGAATGAGTTCATATAAGGGTCAAATTCCAACGACCATATCTCTTTGAATATAACGAATTGAGTGGCCCATAACCTACCAAATTAAATGTCTTTGAGTCTTCTTTCCAACGCCACTGAGATTGCAATTTTTGGAGTTCGGAGTCAAAAGTTATGGTCATTGTACTACAAACTAGTACTGCAGGAATTTTAGGACTGGGCGACCACTGTAGGAATTTCAGGCCTGGCGCTCCAGTGGTGCGACGCGCCACTATAGCGTCAGAAAACAGCCTCAGTAGTTTGGTCCTTGGCGCGATGCGCCACTATTAGATATGAAGGGTTTTAAACCTATTTTGGCTTGGCGCTGCAGTGGCGCGACGCGCCACTATAGCGCCAGCAGGATTTTTGCCCAGTTTCCACATTTTTGATGAAGGGCAGTTTGGGCATTTTCCCTAAACATATATACACTAACATAGGACATTTTAGGCTCATTATTTTCAGTCTTTCACCTCTCCAAAGAACCCTAAACTTCATCCTCTTCTCTCTCAAATCATCCTCTCCAATTTTTCTATCAAACTCAAGGATTCAACCTTCCCTTTGAAGACCTAACACCAAGACTTCTTCATTTCTTCTTCAAGTTCCTCCCTAAGGTATGTGGGTTTTCATCCATAGGTTCTTCCACCCATGGAGCCCAAATGTTTTCTCAACTTTGTATATCAATTTTAAATGATGTAATCTTAAGTTATTTTACATAATAGTTCCAAATGCATAGATTATGGTATATTTAAATTTATTTACTCTTATTGGTAAATATATGTATATTGACTCTTAATTTCAAGTGAGGAGAAATTTTAGGAATTTTCATACTACGATTCCAAATGTATAGATTCTTGAATATTTGAAGTTTATTACCTATATTGACGTATGTTGATTCTTATTTACATGAAATATATGGTTTATCAAGGTACTTCTATGAAGGCTTGGAAGTAGTTTTAAAGTGCATATGGTGGGTTATTTTTAAGATGTTTGATTTGATGCATTCATATCACTCTCATGCATACAAGTATTCTTTAAATGTATTTGAAAGTTATATGAAATGAACCCACCTAGTCTTCTTATGTTGAAATGAAGTTGAATTGAAAGTTTGACTCCAAATCAAAGTGTATGAAGCAAATGACTATGTTTAAGGGAATCTTATGAAATGATTAAATGCTTGATTGGTGAAAGGGCTTCTTAGCCAAAGTAAGGTTTCAATGTGAAAGGACAATTCTCACATTGAATCAAATAAAACGTTTAAGGTTATGATATGACATGTTAGACCTCCCTATAGGCCGTCAATGCTTTTGAACATTTTTCCAAAATGGAAGGTCCGATTAGCATGGTACCCGGAATGCCATCATTGATTGTAGACCTAATTTTCTTATAAATCAAGGTTCATTAGTAGAACGGTAAATAAGGCATGGTAGTAATGATGATATTATAAACCAAAGGTTTTAATGAGCTATTCCACTGATGATGATTTGATGTCTAAAGTTATACGATGCTTATGTTATTATGATATTTAAATGTTATTCCGTGGGATTTGACCTAGCACCAAATGTAGCATGTAGATGGGGACTCGACCTAAGGGGTCCTTAAGTAAAGTCTCATGTTGCATTAACTATGTGCCACCATAGGAGCCCTTGTTGGCTAGGCCTTTGCAACCACCAAATATTTAATAATTAAATGTAATCTGAATGGAGTTCTATCTGGCAAGTAGTCTCACCATGCCAACGTAGGGGCTTATATTGGATTCCATGTAATAGCTCACATGGTCTTAAATGTCGGTTATGGTCACTTCCCCACAAAATAAATATTTTAAAGTTTCCTATAATGATGTCTAATGTATGCATTCACTTATGCATATTGCTTACTCATGTCTCTCTTATGTTCTTCATTTCAAAGCATACTCGCATACTTAGTACATTCAAAGTACTAACGCATACTTTTGCCTACATGATATCACCATGTAGGAACCGACGTCGCTCCTCGATCTCCTCCATGTGGCTAACTCGAATTAGTTTGAAGATTGCTTGTGGTGAGTTCTCATGTTTTGGGAACAACATCCTTTTTATTCTAAGCTTATGTTATGTAGGATAGTAAGACTTTTATTAAGGTATTTCTTGATATATATTATGAGGGTGAGCTAGGAATATGTCTTAGCCCCCGCCAAGTCTATTAGTAGAGGTATGTTTGGACACAAATGGAAAAATGTTTTTATTTCTGCTTATTATTGTTTACCGTTACCAATGAAATGCTTAATGATTTGTAAGAGGCTTGGGTGAGGTACCTCCGGGTGTCTCATTCTCCATGTCATATCTAGGCCCTAGGCTCGGGTCGTGACACTCTTGTCTCCCATGCAAGGCGTAAAAGCGGTTCGTGCATTGGATACCTCCTTGGACTTGTTGACCATGAGAAATTTGGCCTTGAGTCCTACCACCACCATATCTACAATCCTTAGCATGGTGGCCCATCTTACCACACTTAAAGCATGCATTAGAGCCGGCTAAGCATTCCCCTTTGTGAGTCCTTCCACACTTCTTGCAAGCAGGGAAAGTTTGAGTAGCAACATTCTCTCTTAGAATCAGTGGTTTATCACCCTTGTCCTTGTTGAACCTTGGAGGAGGAGTATTGGAACCTTGTCCCACAAATCGTTGCCCACTTTGGCCTTTGCAATTATTTCCATAATCGGACCTTTGAAGGTTAAACCCTCCATCATCTACTCTAGACTTTTTGAACCCCCTTGATCTCTCTCTAAGCTTCTCTTCTTTAATTTGTTTTGCGTAAGTCATTAACCGAGAGATGTCCATTTCCTTGACCAACATGGCCGCTTTGCACTCCTTGGACACCAGGCTTGACACACTGGAAATAAACTTGCTCATCCTAGCTCTTGGGTTGGAGACCATGAAGGGAGCATACTTTGACAACTTAGTGAATTTAAGATCATACTCCCTCACGCTCATACTCCCTTGACGGAGGTTGATGAACTCTTGGATTTTGGCCTCCCTTAGCTCCAATGGGAAGGAGTGGTCTAGGAAGGCACCTTTGAACTCTTCCCATCCTATCGACCCTATTTCTTCATTACTCTCAACAACCCATTGTTTATACCACACTCGAACCATACCTTTGAGTTGATAGGCCACTAGCTCGGCCTTCTTATTTGGTGGCACGCCCATGATAGCCACAATCCGATACACCTCATTAATGAACTCCATAAGGTCCTCATCTAGTTTAGAACCATCGAACTCAGGTGGATTCATCCTTTGGAAATCCCGAATCCTAGAGGATGGATTTTGCATTTAGGGAGGAGAAACACCTAGATGCCCTTAGTTGTCTATGACTTGAGCTAACAAAGTAATAACACTACGAAACTCGGCATGGGTTAACCCATCCTCATGATGTGGGGCATTGGGAACCGGAGGAGTTTGGTCGTCATCGTCAACCCTTGCTCTTTGAGGTGGTCTTCCACGAGTCATTATCTAGAGAACCCAAAATGGGTTATTAGTTAAAGGAAAGCTTAGGATGCTCTAAGGCACGACATGAATTTGAAAGAAGTGAAAATTTTCCTAAACGCCTAATAGTCTCCTATTTATAATTGTGGAGCGCTTTACAACCATGAACAAGAACCTATTCGATGCGGTATATTGGACTCCAAGGACCATTCAAAAACTCGGGCTCTGATACCTAGTTTTTCATGACCCAAGCCTAGGGCCTAGAGGTGACATGGAAAATGAGGAACCCAAAAGTACCTCAATCAAGCCTTTTAGCATTCTTTTAGCCTTTCATAGGTAATGATGATAAATAAAGAAGCAAAAATCATAATAGTAAATCTTCAACTTACATATGTCCAACAATACCTCTAACTATTAGATTTAACGGGGCTAAGACAAGTTCCTAGCTCACCCTCAATCATAATAGAAGAAATGCCATAGTAAAATATCTTAACATATCATAAGCTAGAAAGATAAAGGAGTATTGTTCCCGGAACATGGGAACTCACCAAAAATAGTCTTCAATGGAATATCAACTAGCCACATGGAGGAGAACGAGGAGGAGCACTGGTCCCTACATGGTGATATCATGTAGGCAAAAGAGTATGCGTTAGTACTTTAAATGTACTAAGTATGTAAGGATGCATGAACATTGAGAAAACATTAAAATATTTATGTAATATGGAACATAATTTAATGTATGCATAATAAATCATATAGATATACTTTAAAATATTCATTTGGTGGGAAATTAACCATAACCGACATTTAAGACCATGAGAGCTATTACATGGAATCCAACATTACCCCCTACGTTGGCCGGGGAGACTACTTGCCAGGTAGAACTCCGTCAACTTCATTCATTTCTTTAACTTTAACTTTAAGGGCTATTTATGGATCCATTAGCCTAACCCTACAAGGGCTCCTATGTTGGCACATAGTTAATGAGACAAGGGGTTGCTACTAGGATTTCCTTACCGAATCCCACCTCAATGACCCATTCGATGCTAAGTCAATCCCACGGAATAGTTTAATATTTCAAAATAGTCATAACATATAGCTTGAGAATTCAAAACATCATATTCAGTAGAATAGCTTATTAAAACATTTGGTAATTCAAATATGCAAGAATTGTCCTTATTGTATAAAGAATCAATCATATATTATTTCATAAGACTCCCTTTTGATCATAGATATTACTTTCATAAACATTCATTTGGAGTCAAAGCTTTCAAGTCAAACTTTATTAAAAACATAGTAAAACTAGGTGGGTTCAAATCACCTCAACTTGCAAATATGTATGTAAATAAATATACATAAATACTTTGAAATCCATTAATTAAAAATCATGATTTAAAAAAACCTACCATGAATTTCAAGAACCTTTAAATAGATAAATAGATGAATTACTTGCAAACTATCAATTCATACATATGAAATTATGTCGCATCAAAATAGACCAATAATCATTAGTTTAACCATTATTCATACTATTAAGTAAAAATAAGAATTACCATAAGAAAATATTACTTGAAATTAAGAGATTTAATTGAAAGAGTTTTTGGACTACATGGGTGGAAGAACCCATGGATAAACACCCACATAACTTAGAGTAGAGCTTAAAGAAAATAAGTATAATTTATCATATAATCAAAATAATTTAGACATGAGAGTGGAAGGAATACTCTCATTGAAGCCTTACATACCTGGAATCCGAAGCTTTAGTCGGTACCGAAAGACTTAATGAACACTCTTTAGTCCTAACTTTTCTCCCCGCCGGAACGTTTTGTGTACTACCCGGAGTATATGAATCATCAGAATAGTATTTCTTCACTACTAAGAACTAAAACTATATTTGAGAATGTGTAAAGAAGTGTATAGAGAGAAGACTTGCTTGAGAAAGCTTGATGAATAAAATGAGGAAATAAGGTAGGTATTTATAGGTGGGAAAGAGGGACCTAACAATAAATAAAATAATTATAAAGAAAAATCTAAAAATTTAATGGAATATATTGATGTCATGAATGATGTTAAATGGAGGACAATTTATGTCATGAGTGATGTCAAATGTATCTAGATCTTTCTATGGTAGGTGAAATGAGTTATCTTTGACAGAATACTCCTTTTCGGAGCTGCGTTTGAATAGGATAAATTTCTTATTAGGATTTGGTGTCTTCATAAGAATTGTAGATATAGAAGTCTAGTTTTATGTCGTGCAAGAATCAACCAATTTGGATAATTCTACAGTAAGATATGATTTTTTTTCTATAAATACTCCTTTCCATCACAGCATTCTATCTTACAACAATTAATTTATTTGACCTACTTAACCTCCAAAACATAAAATATGGTCTCACAAAGGTTGTAGGTAATGATCTTGTGGTTACTCATAAATTTGAATCACCCAAGTTGGACAACCCTATAAAGAGTTATGCCCAAAATACAGAGACTATATCATTTTTTTAGGCGAGAATTGAAACATCGTATACAACGTTTTTAGGGGATGTTACAATTGTCATTCATGGTAGTCAACATCAACCTAAAGCTTCTACATCAGTTTATAAGGTCTATTTTAAAAAAACCTCAAGAAGTCCCCGGATTTGAGGACTTTTCAACAACACCACCCACAGAATTATTAAAAAGATCCAGTCATATCGCTGATACATCTTCTCTACCTCCTTCCAAAAAAATGAAGACTACCCCTGCTAAAGAACCAATTCAAGTAGAAACAGTCAACATGCATAAGGATGTCATACCACCAAATGAATCAGAAAAGCCTATTTCTCCTAATAATGTACCAGCGGTGAAGTCAGTGGTAGGAGGTGAATTTTTCGCTCATTCGGAGCAAATTGTTCAGATGCAATTCAAAGCATTGAAGAAGACCATAAAAAAGTCTAAAGAGATACGTAAGTTATTACTTTAAGATGTATCACATATAATATACTTTTAATTAGTTGATACATTCTGATTTTTCATATAACTGTATCAAGGTTGACCGGAAGTTCAAGCATTTGGAGAATAAAATTGATTCAAATCATATTGATCTTTTGAAAGCCATCGACAGTATAGCACACCGCATGACTGACATATCATCTCAAATTAAAACAGATAATTTTGATCAAATATTCCATGTGGTGGAACAACAACAAGCACTTACTGGATCAGAGGAGCACAATCTTGCAAATAAATTTTACCCACCCCAAGCAAATGACCAATCTAATGTCCAGGAAGATATTAAGGTACATACATCACGTAATATTTGATATTTATACTTTTAAACTTCTGGATATATTTTATTTTAATATATCATATGTAAATGTTATTATATTTTTAGGGACCTAAACCATCCACCATGATACAATAGGTGGACAATGTATCAGAACAAAACATTTCATTAGATGTTCCAGAATCATTTGATCAGCATGTTTCTTCTTATACATTAAAGGTAGTATATTATGAATAAATTAATGACCAATTTGATGCTATATATATATTGTATAAGCTCAACCTCTTTAAATATATAGATATTTAAATATTCCGTACATATATATCATAAGTAAATATTATTATGTTTCCAGGAAGCTGAACCATCCAACAAGATACAAAAGGTGGATAATGTATTAGAAAACAACATTGTAGCAGATGATGCAAAATCATTTGATCAGCATATGTCATTAGATACATTAAAAGTAATGAATCAGTACAAAATTTGGTCAAGGTAATGTATCATTTCAATAGTTTTTTTCTTAAGTAATTGTTTTTATTACATTTGTAGGAACCGAAAACATTTATTATTACACCATAATTAAAGGATGCAGCACACCAAATAGAACCACAAAGATCAGATACTGTTCAGCTTATTGTTGATTCTGATACATTACAGGTAATGTAACAAATACATTATTGAGATAAAGTCAACATTAATAAGTTTTGTAATGACGTTATACATTACATGTAGAACACTGCAAAGAAAGATGGAAGAGTAGCCATTGATAAAACTGATAAAGTAGAAGAGCAAGTTGAGGAGATTAAAAAAGAAAAAATCAAACCAAACACATCGGAATACAATACTTCAACACTGTTTTCGACTGAAACTCTAGATGTGATAGATGCTCTAATTTACAGACTTTCATTACCAGCTATGCCATTGACCGTTGTTAGTCATGAGCAAGTAGTTCAAGATGAATGTCTATTACGTGATAGTCAGTTACCTACCACTCTTCCATCGAAACCCAATGTATTGCCTGATGATGCGAAGACACCGTTTCGAAGAAGTAGGATTCCTTCTAAGATCTTACAATCGTCGTATCTCTCAAACTTTAGGTCGAGTGAAAAGGGTAAGGAAAAATTAACATCTGTTATGCATCAGACATACTCTTTTGAAGGTTTTGGTATATGCTATCATCCCCCATCCGAGCTTTTCACAGACTACTCTCAATGGATAGATAAAGGACTACTAAAATCGCATGACAACAAGTAAGTATGATACATACAACTTATATCAATACAAGTTGTGTATTATCTATGTTCTGTTATTTAAATACAAGCTTCCATTCAGGAAATCAAAGGAGGAATATTATAGATTCAAGTGCTCTTGATTCGGCTTTGAAAAAATGGACTTCATAGTAGCATTTCCTAAAAATAAGAACTGGTTCTACCTAATGTCATAGTCGAATAGATGCTGGAATGATGAGGTAAAAATTTCATCATAAAGAATCTGATACAATTCATACTTACTATCTGATACATAGAGATTAATGTATCTGATACATACATAATCTGATACATGCAGTTTGTTGTTGTATAACTAATACTTTCTTAAAATGTGCAGCATATCGATGTAATATTTTACTACCTTCAGAAGAAATTGAAGATGCAGTTGAGCAATCAGTATTGATACACAACGATAAACTGCATTTTCAATTTTTTTATTGAATCTGCACACAGATGCTACTATCACACTCCACCTGACATTTCTACCCAAGAAGATATGGCAAGGACCACTGTTACAGCTCATCACGAGAGATCTTTGAAGAACATAATAAGAGATTTCTCAATACCAGTAGATGAGGTATACATACCCGTAAACTGTGATAGGGATTTTCATTGGGTTCTTGCGGTAGTTGTGTTGAAAAAGAGGTTAATACGGGTGTATGATTCATCACCTAGACGAAGAAGTAGCTACCCTTCCCAAGAGATTCAAAAGATAGCAGCAATGCTACCAACATACCTATAAGATAGTGGTTTCTTTGACAACAACGAACGTACTGATTGGTCGTCGCTTGATTCATATAAGGATAAATCAACTGGTAACATGCTTAAACCACATCACCCATTTGCAGTTGAATACGTTGAAGAAATTGTGCAACAGAGAAGTGGCAGCTTGTGAGTATTAATAATTATGTATACATAAATCATTAATGTGTCAATTTTACTTTTTTTAAACTTGTGTATTCCTTTCTTTGCAGGGATTGTGGAGTTTTCCTGGCCATTTTTGCTGAATATCTTAGTGATGGAATTTCTATTCCAAATACTGGACTAAACGCCAAATTCTTTCGTTCAAGATATGTTACACTCTTATGGAGATATAGTTGTCATAAGGCCATGGATGGTTATATTAGCGAAAATGATGATCTAAAAAAACCTAGGAGAGATATCTCTCCAAGTCAAGGAGAACTGATTGATGTCCAATAGGTTTTTTTTGTAATAGTAAACATTTTAGATGTATCTACTGTTTTAATGTATCTGATATATTAACTGTAATATATCAGAATCAGTAAGCAACTGAAATGTAATAATCTTTCCATATATCAATTGAAAAGATTTGTATGTTTTTCTCATGTGTCAAACTCGAATATAAAATCAAAGTTTATGTATCATATTCTAATGTATCAAACTTGACTGCCCGGGGCATCTTGCTTATGTATCACAATAACATTTACCAATTTTTAATGAATCTGATACATATACTTTTGTATCACATTCCCATTTATAAAACAATAATTCTTATGATACATATTGTTTATGTATCAGATCCGCTTGTATAAAAATGTTATGATTCTGATACTTCTTTTTTATGTATCATATTCATAAGTGTCAAGTTTTGTGAATTCTGATACATATTGTTTGTGTATGAGATTTTCATGCGTCAAGATTTATTGATTATGATACATCATGCATATGTATCAGATTCTCATTGCTAACATTTACTGATTCTGATACATTTTGTTTTTGCATAAGAATTTCATGTCTCAAGATTTAATGATTATGATACATTTTGCTTATATATTAGATTTGCATGTATCAAGATTTACTGCATAGGTACATCTACAACCTATATCAACTCAAGATGTTATGTATCATCCACAACTCTTGTGGAATTATGGTTGTCGGAAAGCCAAAAATATTTATGTTAGGGAAAATAATGATTCAAAAAAAAACCATATGAGATTTCATCTCTCCTAATCAAGGAGAATCGATGGACGTCAAGTATTTTTTTAATTTTTTTTATAGTAGTAGAATGTATAATTTTGTTTTTCACCAATTGTAAATATTTTAAATGTATCTGCTGATTTAAGTATCCCGATACATTACATTTAATGTATTAGAATTAGTAATGAACTTAAATGTACTAATCTTTCCGCATATCAACTGAAAATATTTGTATGTTTATCTCATGTGTCAAACTCAAATATAAAATAAAAGTAGATGTAATTATATGATTCAAATAGAATGTATACCGGGATACCACAAACATCATATCTCTTTAGGAATTAAATTACAAGTCTTTCTGTTGTGGCCTTCGTGGCCAGAACGTCCACAAGAATTTGTGCTACTTATTATCTTCTCACTAGCGAACTTTTTTCTCCCTTTTTTTGATCTTTCTGGCATCCTTTTGTATATTGGTGGCAAGATAAATTCTTCCAAAATTTTCTTTGGAGCAGACCAATCTTTTTTATCTGGCATTGGAACCATTGGTAATTCATAAGTATTTGCCAACGCCTCTAGCTTGTAGTAATCAGCATAGTATGGGTGCAGGTCAATAATGTTCTTGCTCTTCAATACTGCAATTGCATGTGGACATGGTATCTCGACTAGTTGAAATCTGCCACAATTGCATGTTTTTCTTTCAAGACACACAATGTATCTTATACCTAATTCATAAACAGAATAAAGATATTCAGATGAAGCAAAAACCTGCAGGAAATAAATTTCAAATATATGTATTAGTACTTATGCATCACATACACAACTATGTATCAGAAATGATGTAAAAGGGTAATAATTATCACAGGATATACATAACTGATGAAGCAACAAATTGCAGAAAATAAACTTCACATATATGTATCAGAACTCATGTATCAAATACAGATTTGATATATTAGAATAGATGTATCAGTATATAATCATCACAAGATATACCTAAATGATGAAGCAACAAACTGCAGGAATCAAGCTTCATATATATGTATCAATACTTATGTATCAACTACACATTTGATGTATCAGAACTGATGTATCAGTATATAATTAGCACAGGTTATACCTAAATGATGAAGCAACAAACTAAAATAATTAAACTTCACATATATGTATCAGTACTTATGTGTCAACTACACAACTAATGTATCTATACTGATGTATCAGTATATAATTAGAACATGTTATACCTAACGGATTAATCAACAACCTGGAGGAAATAAACTTCACATATATGTATCAGAACTTATGTATCAACTGTAGATCTAATGTATCAATATTTAATTAGCACATATTATACCTAACTGATGAATCAACAATCCGCAGGAAACAAATTCACATATATGTATCAACTACAAAACTGATGTATCAGAACTGATGTATCAGTATTTAATTAGCACAGGTTATACCAAACTATGTATCAAAAAACTGTAGGAAATAAACTACACACATATGTATCACAACTGATGTATCAACTACAAATCTAATATATCAGAATTGATGTATCAGTTTTTAATTAGCACAGTTTATACATAACTAATGTATCAAAAACCTGCAGAAAATAAACTTCACACATATGTATCACAATTGATGTATAACCTACAGAACTGACGTATCAGAAATGATGTATCAGTATATAATTAGCACATGTTATATCTAACTAATGTATCAAATAACTATTATCAAGTACTTATCTACTTAAAAATAACTGTCGTGTACCTTCATTCTTGAACACTTGATCGTGTTTGATATTAGGATATCTTCGAATTTTCTACCCAAAGTATATTTTGTATAAGATGCTATTTCTCTATTTTTGCAGTTCCAAGCACCAAATAACATTCTCATTTGCTCCAAAAATTCAATTATAGGCAGCTCTCTGCTTCAACAAGACATCCATTGATACATTCTACGATGTTAGAAGTCATCATTCTACCCCTGTTGACAGTGGCATGAGCCCTTGACCACTTTTTGTATCCTGCATTTTTTAAATATTATGCCACCCGTTGATCGACTTTTTCAACTTTGGCCATTAATTTATCGACTTCATCTTTTTGGTATGCCTTGGCCATCCAATAGAAGAGGTCACTTAGTACAGTTTTGCTCCTTCTGTATTTATTACACACATTTTTCCATATATGCCATATGAATGCAAAATGAGGGACATT